>NW_015542477.1:2203327-2213480 GCF_001515605.1 Sinocyclocheilus anshuiensis
TACATACATACATACATACATACATACACACATACACACACACAAAATGTTGGTTCATTTTTATTTATTTCATTTAAATATTGGCTATTTATCTGTTATTTTTTAATTTTGATAACATTTGCCATCATCTAAAATCTAAAGTTAAAAACAAATAATTTAATGACACTGTTGACTGATTTAAAAAAGTGTTTTTTTAGCTTAAATTTATACTTAGAATTTAAATATAGGCCATTTAAAGTGTAATCAGTTTGTGTATGTCTGCCAGAAATTAATTTCATTGCATCCCTAAATGTCACATTAGAACTCCATCATTCTTTTTAGTTTCAAGGTTTGCTGAGGTTACCGCCACAGTAAAGTATGCATGTTATCGGGTGAATGGGACTTCAGTGCGTTGCAGTTCGTTGGTTGAGCTTTTGTGTCTGTGTGCTTGTGTAGAGTATATTTCTAGCCTTATTATAATGGAATGAGCTGACTTCAGATATAGCAACCCCCCGTCCTTAAAACACAGATCACCCTTTTGTCTGCATGAATGTTTCTTTGTGCCCCAGCCCCCTGAAATTTGGGGTTCAACCTTTGCTGATCTCATCTGGAAAAGCTTAGACGAGACGCCTCCTCAAATGAACATCTAATGAATTATCAGCTTTTGAGGTTTCATTTGTATCTCTGTTGGTGGTTTTAAATGTCAGAACATCTGCTCGCCTCTTCTCGCTCTCTAATATTTCGCTTGTTTTCTCTATCTTTACCTCTCAGTCTTTAAGTTCTGCGTCTCAGGTGTCACAGGGCGCTGTCGTGCTCGTGAACTGAGTGGGTGAGTGTCACACTTTCCACAGCCGTGAAAATGTGTTTCTCTGAAACCAGAGCCCCATTTGTGACAGCTTCTTGTCAACTAAGTGACTGAAAGTGTGTGTTGGCGCTGTTTTTTTCTTCCTTTAGCGGATGGTGCGGGCAGCAGGTGTAACTTCAGGATGGATTCAAATCAACCCAACAGCAAATCAATAGTAGTCTTGACAGCTGCGTCTCAAGTGGTTAGTGTCTTGTAGAGCAAGAGAGGAGTGGAAGATGAGAGAACAGGCCTTTTGTTCCCATGTTTGCTCTACATAGCAGTGCCCCGTCTGAGCTCTGGGTTAGGTCCATCCCAGCAGATGTGTGCTTTAAAGAACAGAAACCTGCCTTGTTTCAAGTAAGGTGCTTGGGGAGTCGGGTGTGTGTGTCCAGTCCGGAGAGGGAGTGAGGATTTGTCTAGTGAGGTTTCATGGGTGTCCATATGGGACTGTGTTGCGTATTTGTGTCTATGTGGTGCTGGTCTTCTGGGAGTCTGGCTGACGTGCTTGATTTATTATGATGTGTTTGCCTCTCTCTGTTTCCTCCTCATATACTCTGAAACACACACACACACACACACACACACACACACACACACACAGCAGGCCATCTGAGCCCCAGTCACCATCCACTGCTGTTGAGAATGAAATCCCAGAAGGCAGACTGTGAACAAACAAATCTGAGCCAAAGCACTTAAACATGCTAAATACATACGGAATATATCCTTATGCCCAAAACATGTTTTCCTATAAAGAAACCCTTGAGTTTTTGAAAGAAATGAATACTTTTGTTCAGCAAGGATGCATTAAATTGATCAAAAGTGACAGTAAAGACATTTATAATTTTACTTTTTCAAATAAATGCTGTTCTTTTAAACTTTATATTCATGAAAGAATCCTGTAAAAATCTGGTATGGTTTATATAAAGTGTAACCGTTTCAGCATTTATAATAATAAGCAATGTTTCTTGAGCAGTAAATCAGCATATTAGAATGAGTTCTGAAGGATCATGGGACACTAAAAACTGGAGTAATTCTGCTTTGCCATCACATTAATTAATTACATTTTAAGGTATATTAAAATAGAAAAGTTATTTTAAACTGTAATGATATTTCACAGTATTTCTGTTTGTTTTTCATCAAATAAAACCTTGACGAGGCTTCTTTCCCTCCAACTCTCATAGCTGTCACCATACATCCAATTGATTTCAATGAAACATTTATCTGCATGTGTTAAGATAAAATCTCAGGCTTGTAGTTTTAAAGAAGCCACAGAAGAACACCTGCCAAAGCTCTGAATGCCTTTTGTCTTTTCCCGCCGTAAAAGTGGTGACCTCATCAGAGGGACCACATAAACGCTTCAGTCGAGCTGTACTTTGTGCTGTTGAAGTGCACAGGATGGAAACTCTGAGCTGGCAATGGCTTCTTTTTCTTTCTCTGATCAGAAACCTCCCGTAGACACAACTCCGCGTAACATGGCCCCGAAACTGCCTGCAGCACTATGACCAACTCGCTACCTCAGTGTGAAAGCCTGTTTAAACTGTCAGACTAGATTAGGCCCTCTGGGATCGGTTGCCTCCTGTCTGTCACTCAAACCAAGAGATGTGTCACTCATAGTGGGGTGTGAGAGACGTTTCTGAAGTGTGCGGTATAGTCCGTTATCCGTTGCTCTTAAACATATGATTACGTTATGACATTGTTAAATTCTTTGTGATTCAGAATTGCAGGAAGAAACCACCTAGCAACCACATGGATGTTTTTTTTCTTCTTTTTTTTTACTAATGTGTCTTAAGAGATGTGTCTTAAGATAACAGAAAGGCTTCATTAGTTTGTTAACAACTTTTTAGCATCTTTTTTAATTAGAGTAATGAAACTCTTAGATATCTCAGACATTTTGTTAATTAAAACATCACGGCTAAGTGCTTGGACATGTTCGCAGTGCGAGTGTCTGAGGGTGTGTGTGTGTTTTCTCTAAATGCTCAGACCTGCACTTACACTGATAAGGCAGGATAGATCCTCCAACAACCTTCCTCAACTGAAACCAGTATTGATCTACTCTGTCCCGGAAGCAGAATCCTCTTTGAGCTCATGAACAGATTTCTGAAACGAGAGATGTGGAGAAACAAACTCATCACTCTTTCATAAACACCAGTTCTCTAAGCTCTAAGAACCAGACCTAACAACCTATAACAACCTTGCTTTATTGCATTGCAACTGATAACCAAACCATATTTTGTGTTGTGTTGTGTTTTGATATGTTGTTTTGTTTTGTTTTGTTTTGATGTGTTTTGTGTTTTTTGTTTTGTTTTGTTTTATCAGGATTTGGTACTTTGCATTATTAGTTGTGGTAGGTTACATCAGGGCGAGGAACAATCTCAGGGTGCTTTCACACCTGTAGATCGATTGCTTTGTTCCGAAACGGATTAAAATGATTACAATGTTGCTTTTTATTCTTGGTGCGGTTCACTTTCACACAGCAAAGTTTCTAAACGGGCCAAATTTGTTAATACAAGTCGCGCGCGAGTAAACTGTTCTCTCATTGGTCAAAGTTCCATGGTTTATTTTCCGGGATTCCACTTAGCTGTCAGGGCTGTCATCCGTCAGGATGGAACAACAACAGCTTCGCGGGCTTATTGTTTTTTTTTTTTTGTAGCTGTCGTTATATTAATTTATCATTTTGAGCAGGAGTCCAGAATTAATCGAGAAAACATTTTTAAAATGCACCTACTAGGAAGAAGAACAATACGACGGCATTATAAAATGAAAAAGTGTGCTTTGATTTTGAATGGCGAAGACGTGCTCACCCACAGACATTCACAGGTTCATTTTGAAGTATTAGCAAAACAACAAAGCTAATGCTTTTCATGGAACTTACGTAATTACCCATTATACATTGTGATACAGCTTGGTTCGTTGGTCCGTTAGATCGGATTGCTTTCTTACTACAACCGAACCGCTCCAGAGTTAGTTTTCAATCGAGCTGAGACCACCTCGTTCAGGCGATCTCGGACCGATTGTTTTGACGCGGATCCGAGCGCGATTGCCGTGTTCACTTATGCCCAAACGAACCGAGCTAAGGGGGGAAACACGGCAGGTTCTGAAACAACGGACCAGGTGTGAAAGCACCCTCATTCTAGAGAGCATTTGATTCGACAAAAGTCTTAATTGTGCTAAAACAAAAACGGTTAAAAATTAGATATGCACCAAAAAAACATTGACATTTAGAAGAGCTCCGTCTGGTGTGGAGTGCATGATGTCTCATGCTTCTCAGAGCAGTTGATATCTACACACAAGAGCATGGGAAATCTGTCCAGCTGTTGCGATAAGTTTCTGCCTCCTATGGCCGATCTGACAGCCGTGCCGCCGCAGCTTCCTAGAGTAATCACCACTCAATCTGCTCAGCTCTGTAGTGTTGCACCAGGAAACAGGATGTTGCCTGGCCATAGATATTGTTCTCTTTGTTTACCACATTTGTTTGGACTTTACATTGTAAAGCTAGGCTGAGAATGAGAGTTGGGCTTCAGGCAACTAGTAAATAAATTATGAAGCCGAAAAATGTCGATTGGCTATTTCATAGCTTACCTTATCACCAGTCAATTTCCTGCCAGTAACTGTGGTCAGTATCTACGTTGTGCTCATGTGTGTCAGTCTTATCACTGTGTGCAAAGCTACTCAAACAGGAAGTGACCATGAAGCAGTGTCCTTCACAGGGCTATGATGTCACTCTGCTTCCTGCTGGTGTTGGCTTGACTTTGTCTTTGGGTTTGTAGCTGGTTTCAGAAAGCTGATCATCGTAAAGCTAATCTTAGATCTCTTTTTCCTGTTTGTCACTGTGAACTAACTGTAATGTTCCGCTGATTCAGAAATGGCATTTCGGGTCACTCACAGAAAAAAACAAAAACATTGTCAGTTTGGGTTGATGTTTGAGGAGACCACCGAAGCTCAGAGCCGGTGGTGAGTATGGGAGTAATGTTTCTGTTTTGTTAAAGAGACACAGCTTTCATAATACCTCAATATTACAGGAAATGAAACAATGCGGCTTTGTGGTGTTCTGGAAGTGATGGTCGAAATATCTTCTCCAGGATTTCCTCCTAATACCCACACAGGACAACGAAGCAACGTTTTATCGAAAAGTTGGTATCGTCACATAAGTTTCAAGGTCATGCTTGCTGTTTAAATTCATTACGCCGTAGACCAGATGCTTGTTCCAACACACATTCGATTAAGACAACAAGACAAGGTTATGAAATAACAACCTGACATTCTTTGACTGCTGGGATACTAAAATCAGCGTGAACGATAATTTAATGGCATATTCTGAGTTATTTACAACTTAATGTTTATGGACCCCATCTGTAGCATGCTATGGACTAGCACAAAGGATCTTTGGCTTGGGATGGGACGGAGTACTGATCCAGTGTTCTGGGTTTTTACAAACTGAGTTAATTGACTGCATACAGATGCAGATAGACTAAAGTTGTAAATAATCCAGAATGTTCTTTATTAAGAAACTTTGCAAACCATCTGCTTCTCAAAGAGTGTTTGAGAACATAGACAGCGCACACAGAGGTGCAAGAGTAGCCTTTGGCAGCAGTTGAGGGTTTAATGTATTTCTTGGCATTGGGGACTTATAATGCACATTGCAGCTATAAATTTGCAAGTATGCATTATTAAAAATGGCAGAATTGGTTTTCTGAGAAGAGTGCAGATGTTTTTGCCACAAGAAGCCCACACGATGGAGCTTGCATGTGTTGAGCATCTACGTTTATGTCTTGCAAACTTAGAAAATGTTTGGTTTTCAATCATGAACGTTTTTATTGCAAATTTGCTACTTTAAATCTTTAAAGTGTAATTTAAATATATGATCAAGGTTATGTTATCTAGCTGGCTAGAATAAAAGAAGCTTGTCGACAGTCTGAGATTGATTTCATTTTGTTCGGGTTTTTATGGTAATAAATCCAGTTTTATTTTAGATTTTATTTATTTTACAAATATTTTACATTGATAAATTAAATACTAATTTGTTGAAAATGTATTTTTTGATTTGTTATTCAGTTCAGGGAAGTTCGAGGAAGTTTTTTTTCTTTTTTTTTCCTAAAGTTCAGTAAATGCATGATTTTCAAAGTCACGATCTTAGTATTGACCAAAATAATTGTGATTTATGATTTTTGCCAGAATCAAGCAGCCCTATAGTGATTTGTGAGACATCAGTTAGAATGTGTTTGAAATCAGGAATGGATTTGGATTATATACATTTTACATTTAAAATGATATATGAAAAAATATTAAAACATGATATATTATTTCATTTTTTGAAAGTTCTCTAATTAACATGCTCTGCTGTGTAGTTTAGCACATCCCTATGGAAAATTATAAATAAATTGCCATTTCACATAATTGTATTGTTATTGCAAATTACAAATGACAAAAATTGATCAACTGACCAGGCTAGTAAGAAAAAAACCTTTTTGTAGAGCCCCACTGTGTATTTTATATTGTGTTGGTTGTTTGTTCAGCATTATTGCTGCTCTTGCACAGAGATTTCCTTCAGGAATCAATAAAGTACATCTTTTATCAATCTATTTATTGACCTACGCCATCTGCACAGGAAATGGGCTCAGAAAGAGAACAAGAAAGGAAGAGCGGGGCTGAGCGAACATGTGGGGGCCTGAGCTATAGAGAAAAAAAGGGGTGTTTTATTCACGTCTGTGAGTAAGTCATGGAGCGAGTGACACAGAAGGAAGGTATGATGGAGTCTCCCTTCAGCGTGAGAGTTTTGCAGAGCTCTCACTTACTCAAAGCTGAGCCATTCCCATACTATGATCAAACCCGGGGATCACCCAGAATTACACTCACTGACACGCTCTCTCCAGCGTACTCACAGAGCCATGCTGTCACTGTGACAAATTCAGGGAGTCCCCCCTTTTTCATCCAGACTAATATGTAATGCCTTCAGTTTCTCTCTGAGTTTCCTCCAGGATCATACACACAGAGGGAGTTTATAGTGCTGGAGTATGTCAAGCTATTCCTGGATATGGTTTACACACCACAGCTTCTAGGTGCATCATTGCACAGTAAGGGAAAATCCTCACTTTTGAGTGACGCCATTTCCTTTTTGATCTCCTTTTTCCAGTTTATTGCTGGAAATTAGGAATGGGTGTGAGTACCAGAACTAAGAAGTGACAGCAATAATTGATCATGAAAAAAATTTTTTTGTTTAAGGTTTTGTTTCATTTTGCTTTGCTTCGTTTTTTTTGTTTTGCGTTTTGTTTTGCTTTGTTTATTCTTTTTCATGTATTTTTACATTTTTTAAATTCTTTTATATTCTATTCTTTTTTTAATTGAATTTTAAAAAATGTTATATATTTTTATTTGATACTTTTATTTTTAAAATCTTTTACTTTTTAATTATTTTTCGTTTTATTTATTTTTGTTTTGTTTCATTTTGCTTTGCTTCGCTTTTTGTTTTGCGTTTGTTTGACTGTTTTCTTTTTCTTTTATTCTTTAGTTTTGAATTATTTTATTTTATATTCTATTCTTTTTGTTTTATTATTTTTTAAAGTTTAATATATTTTTATTTTATACTTTTATTTTTAAATTCTTTTCCTTTTTAATTCTTTTTTTGTTTTATGTATTTTTATATTTACCTGTATTTATTTGTTTTGTAAATGTCATGTGCATTTAAACAAAAAATTATTTTTAAGCGTAAACCAATGCACCAGCTAACAACGTCTATCTATACATAGAATAGATTGACAGAAACCAACTCCCTGTCCTTGAAAGCTGCATTTAACTATTACCTGAGTAAAATGACCAAAATGTCCACCCTTCCTGCAAGTACGAAAGCAAGCGGCCTGAGAGTTCACTGTGGCCCAGAAACAACCCATTCGGAGCCTGAAATCTGGGGCCCATCTGCTAGGATGTGGTGAGACGGACATGAGTGGGGTTGAGCCATCTAGTAATTATAAGTCTATGGCTCAGGCCATGCCAGAGTGAGGTGCAGCATGTAGGCGGAGAGGAGGAGGAGGACAATGTCTTTCTTTAGAAATGCTGACTGTAAAGACTCAATGACACGCGCTTAGTCACTTCGTGGGTGCGGATGCCGTTTTATTCATCTGTTTATGCCTTGTGTTAATGAAGAGAGCCTTTCAACCACACAAGTCATGCATGCAGTTGATTAAAGGGTCAGAAATGCAAACGCTAGAGGAAATGGAAGTGTAACCTTGATGCAGGAAGTGAACAGGAGCTGACAGAGTGTGTGAATATGACTTCCATTGAATTTCCTGCAGCGCATCCTGTGTCTGTAGGAGGACGAAGTGCGTCCTCTCTTTCTTTGTCGTTCTCTCGTTCTGTTTGCAACCGGTTTGGAGACACAAAAGCTCATCAGCGGAAGCAAGAAGTTTGTCCACAAGTTTAGGAAATATTCTAGAAGGCGCAACTAGCATCTGGGCTTCAGAGGAGATGTGATGCGTGGGTTTGTTTGCTGACTTTTGTGCGAGATTGTTTGCTTGAGTCTGTGTGGTATGCATGTGTTTGTATGTGCGAGCGTGTGTGGAGGCGCCAGACTGGGGCTTCGGCGAAGAGTGACATTTATTAGTTATCTAGAATGATTGATGGTGGGCTTCGGTTGAGGAGCTTGCATGTTTGTCCTAGGCCTCTCTGCCCCCGTATGCAGTTTGGCTGCCGCCCCGTGTCAATGCGGCTCGGTGAGGTGTAGTAATAACTGCAGTTATCAGTTGAGTTTGGGGCTGAGCTGGTGACTCACTGCTGGTCTGTGATCGGTGTAGGCTGACACCCACGTGCTCACCAAACTGCGCTCTGAGATCTTGCCGTGACTCTAGTCTCCTTGGTTCAGGTCCAGCTCGGATGAGACACAAATCGAAATGGTTTGAGCGTTGAACTTCATATTAAAATGCAAATATTTCTCAACAGATTCTCCCAAGAATATAAAAATCTCTCCAGATTTGTCCAAATGGCTAGACTTTGGCATTTGACTGTAACAATATCATTTTGAAAGAAGTCGAATGTAGTACAAATGACAATCGGATCATTGTTGAGCGATGTGTGCAATTCAAATCGAAAGGACTGTAAATATCTCGTGTGACACATGTGTCTTCTGACACATCTTTATCTCAGTGGAAAATTTACCATAACCAGGTTTTTTTAGGCATATGGGGCAACACAGATGGAATGTTCCTCACAATAATCACCAAAGCAAAAATGAGTAACAAAATCATTTATGCATTTTCTTTTTTTAATTTTACTCTTTAATAAGAAGTTTTTAAATTGCATTAAATGGATCAAAACTGACAGTAAAGACATATATAATGTTACAAAAGATTTATATTTCAATTGAATGCTGTTTTTTAAACTTTCTTCTAATCAAAGAATCTTTAAAAAATTGCATCATGGTTTCCACAAAAAAAAAAAAAAATCCACATTGATAATAATAAGAAATAGTTATTGAGCACCAAATCAGCAAATTAGAATGATTTCTGAAAGATCATGTGAAAATAATAATAATAATAATAATAATAATAATAATATAAAATATATTTAAAAAATAATTGACACTCAGTATTCTACTTATCAATATAAATTTGTTATATATTACAAATTTATATTTTATTAAATATAGCAAATTTGTATTATATTGCATACAATATAATAAGGTACAAAACATTATTTTACTGGAGCGGTACCCTTTCAAAAGGTACTGATATGTATGTTTTAGGAACTAAATGTGTACTTTAAAGTACTAATATGTATCTTTAAGGTACCATTTAGAGGTAAATATGCTAACGTTTTAGCTTTTGTACCGTAGGGTTCTGTCCAAGTGACAGCTTTGTATCTTTTTTTCTGGGAGTGTACTTAGAAATGGCACTCAGGGTAGGTGGTGAAATTGATTACTTTCAGTATATGAAATTAAAAATCATGTCAAAACGTTTGGTGATCTAAGCTAAAAAAAATGTCCTTTGGGTAAAACAGAACGAGATGTTTTCACACCTGGTGTCTAAAGACATGTATGCATGTCCACACACAGTTTAATTTAATCACATGGTCTTTCAAGATTTCTCCCCCATACACGCACAGCACAATAACAGAGTAGTGGTACTGGTAGTGCAACAGTGGCAGACACAATGTTGTTTTGTTTGAGTTTCAGTGAAGCACAAGACAAACAGTCTGAGCTGTTCTACGGACCGTAATCTTCTGCTGTCAGCACACGAGCCATGTGAGATGTGTAGCTCTGTGTGTGTTTGTTTCTCTGTGTGTGTGTGTGTGTGTGTGTGTGTGTGTGTGTGTGTGTGTGTGTGTGTGTGTGTGTGGTGTGTG
>NW_015542477.1:2213621-2238909 GCF_001515605.1 Sinocyclocheilus anshuiensis
AGATGTATGCATGTCCACACACAGTTTAATTTAATCACATGGTCTTTCAAGATTTCTCCCCCATACACGCACAGCACAATAACAGAGTAGTGGTACTGGTAGTGCAACAGTGGCAGACACAATGTTGTTTTGTTTGAGTTTCAGTGAAGCACAAGACAAACAGTCTGAGCTGTTCTACGGACCGTAATCTTCTGCTGTCAGCACACGAGCCATGTGAGATGTGTAGCTCTGTGTGTGTTTGTTTCTCTGTGTGTGTGTGTGTGTGTGTATGCAGTGTTCTGTGTTAATTCCTGTTCCTGTTTGTTCTTGAATTCTTGTCCATATTTTGTGTACGTGTTAATACTTTGTGTTCTCACAGTTGTTCAAGTGCAGTGTGAAAGAGTTGGCTTGTGTTTAGCTTAACTTCTTCTGCTCTCTTTAATGAGAGTTTCATTACCACAGACACTCATGACTTTCACGTGCTGATTTGCATTTTACTGATCTTGAGTTTCCGTTTCCCAAACTGTTTTTTGATCATTAAAATTGATTACGATACCCACACAAAAGAAAAAAATTATATCCATTTAAATATATTTGTGTATTATTTATATGCATCATACCACTACATTTTTATCATATGCAAATTATGCAATTTATTTGCATGTATTCAAATATTAACCTCAGTCAAAAGTTAAAAATAGAGAACAAGAAAACCATGTATATCAGTAACCTGAATTTTACATGAATCTATATCTACGATACCTACGATAATTTATAAACTGTAGAGGAATCAAGCTGGGTGAGATTTGACGGTAAGAATTTGTCATTTGAAGACGTAAGAGTAGACCAAACATACTCACGTACACATTTCTAACCACCATCTGGCAGAGAGAGAGTGTCATTGTCTTTGAACCACTCAGAGGTGATAGAATCCCTCTAAAATCTATCAGTCTATTAGCTCTGAGAGCTGATGGGGAGGAGCCAATCACAGTTCCCTTTGTGATGGCTGACCGATGCACGTATGCATGCACACATACACATGCACACACACTTCAGGCCTAAACTAATCAATAAAAAAACCCCATTCTTCTGACATTAAATGTGTCCATCGCTATATATATTTATGTTTTTGAACAAATATTAATTTGGTATGATATCTAACCTAATAAATAGCATGGCAAGTTTATTACCCTTCTGGTTTTTCAGATAATATTCTGCTGAAAGTAGATTTGAGTCAATATGTCGATGTGGTGGGAATGTCGGAATTGATTTCTGTCCTGCACATCTCTCTTTCTCTTTCACTCCCACTCTCTTTTTTCCCTCTCATGCTTTCATTCTTTTTATCTTTAATGAATCGGTGTGTTGTTATGAATAGAGGTCAAAGGTAGTGGTGCTTTAACACAAAGTTGATATAAAAATAAAATTAAAATTAAAATAATGTAGATGCATTGATGCCGTTTTGAAGCAATATTTACAAAGAATTTTATTTTATATAACTTTTATAAATTATAAATTTTATTATATAATTAATGTGTGCATGTGTATATCTGTATCTATGTACAGTATGTCTATCTAGTATATTTAGTGTTTATATAGGTGTATGTGTGTGTCTGTGTGTATAAATATACTATATTTATAATATATAATAATATGTGTGTGTATATATTAAAATAATCTTAAGTTATTTTTGCTTTGGTGTCGAAATTTGTTATTGAAATTAGTTACATTTTACACTCTAAAAAATGCTGGGTTGTTTCAACCCAACTTTGGTATTGATATTTAATAAAGTTTACAGTGATACTGTGAAGAATACTTTGTAGCAGTCAGGGCAGTGTGCCCGTCCCACGACAGGCCGTTGAAATGAAGTGCACATGGGCTACTTGCCCAGCTCTCAACAAATGTATAATTTGTAACACTGAAGGCTGAAGTCGAGGGAGTAGATGGGACACAAAACAAAGAGATGGGGTTGTGCAGGATGTGGTAGGAGTATATCAAAAAAGGTTTGATTGGCAGGGTTGGGTTAGGGGGATTTCTGCAGGGGACAAGCCCTGTCTGCACTCACCACCCCCTTTTTCATTTCCTCAGGCACATGTGTCCTCCCTTTCCCCTGAGACAGACCTTAACCAGGCAGTGGTCTAATGAGACAGAATTGTCCCCAGTCTTTGTTTTGATTGGCACAAGGCAGTTTTCTCCAGACATTCGCACACACAAACAGCCCCGGCAGCTTATCCCTCTGAAACAGAGACAGAAAAGCCTGGAATTAATATTCTTATACCCCCAACTTCAAAGAGAATCTTGTCTCTTAGATTTCATCTTTGAGTCTGAGAGAGTCTGCTGCATACAGAGAGAGCTGCGTGACAACGTTGAGACAAAATGGTGGACAGTTTTAATCTCGTCTTAATCAATGAAATTAACAAGTTATTAAAATTAATTTTATTATTTATTTATTTATTTTACAGTTGAAAAAGAAAAGAAATGGCACTGCAGTATATGCACTAACAGTGTTTTTAGAAGAATCCAGAAATGTATAGTAAATTGAAGCTGAACACCAATAAACTGAACTTCTTTATGTTCAGGCAAGTAAGAATGTGTAACTAGCTTTGTAAAACATGCCATATATAAAGTACCACATAACAATAACTTTAAAAATTAGCTAAAATTTGCGGAAACTCATTAAAATATTACTTTCAGGACTGTATTTTTTATTGATATTCACAATCTTATATTTATTAGAAGCTTAGGTTTTCACAACAGTTTAACATGTTTTATGTTCATGAATGTTTTATATGTTGACAAGTTTACATTAATTAATATCCGTGCATTTTTTTATATTTGGTTAAAATTTGGTCTATTAAAGTTTGCACGTTTCCATTATTTTGGGCTTTAACATTAACTAAAATGTTGTTTTCATGAACATTGAAACATTTTTAAATAACTTCAGTCTGTTTTACTCTAAATTTTAAAATAACGTGGAGTTTTGTTGAGAATAAAATGAACTGAAATGAAAGAATATGACATCATGAAGTAATAAAGAACATTAGCCAAAAGACAAAAAAAATAAGATTATAAAAAATGGTGTGGAATTGAACAGTGTTGGTGGGTTAGTCTCCTCCATTCTACATCCCTGTGTTCAGGAGCTCCCCAAGGCTCTGTACTCGGCCCAACTAAACTGATTCCTCTTCACTCTGAGGCATTGAACTTGACCTTTTAATTACACACATCACGCCCAAGACTCCTGCATGGTTGAACAGGCTGATGTGCTCTGCTCTCCTTTAGTCTCTTTTCTCGTAATCGAACTGATTGTCGTGTAATTTGAGCTTGCACTTTGCATCTGTACTGCTGTGAGCGGCAGGGAACGCCTGCTGTCTCTGAGGACTCATTATAGAAAGATAATGAGATTGAAATTGCTCTTTTATAGAAATTGTTTTGCCCCACAATTTTGTGTTTATAAGATTGTGGGTAATATCCTACATACACTCACCGTTATCTCTGCCATGTAGTCTTTTTTTTAACGAGCATTTATTTCGGTGTACATGGAATTAGTGAATTTAGCATAAAGAGAGGGAGGATTTACTAATAAGCACATGAAATATTCCGGCCACATGAATTTGTGTTTGGCAGTATTTGCATATTAATGATTTAGCTCTGAGCAGAGGCACACATTACCATTTAATTATTTGAATATTTTTTCATTAGATTGCATAAGCTGTGAATCTGTTTACATTGGACTTCTTTAATAAAACATGCATTGCCTCATATGAAATGAATGAATGAAGCTCTGTTGCCTTTTGTAAAAGCTCTGTGTATTTCAACTCACAAAGCTCTTACTGTATCAGAGGAACAATATTTTTTAATTAGATTGCATAAGCTGTGAATCTGTTTACATTGGACTTCTTTAATAAAACATGCATTGCCTCATATGAAATGAATGAAGCTCTGTTGCCTTTTGTAAAAGCTCTGTGTATTTCAACTCACAAAGCTCTTACTGTATCAGAGGAACTGCAGCACTTCAGACAGGATAGACTTAGGCGATAGAAACAGAGACAAAATGATGAGAATAAAACTTTGAAATGAGATTAAGGGTGTCTCATAACTTCTAACGGATCGTCTGTGTCTTAAGCCCTCGGCAGCCATCAGAAGTTTCTTTAGTGTCTGTTATTTTCTGACAGCATTTGCGTTGTTTTGCGAGTAGTGGCAGTTTCTTTTTAAGGTTGAGAGATGTTTGTTTACTCTGTTTTCTTCGCACCACAGCCAGACTGTTAAAACTCATCTCAACCCCAAATTTTAGCTTTTTTTCTACCAGGTTTCTAGAAGTGGACTCACAAAGCTCTTACTGTATCAGAGGAACTGCAGCACTTCAGACAGGATAGACTTAGGCGATAGAAACAGAGACAAAATGATGAGAATAAAACTTTGAAATGAGATTAAGGGTGTCTCATAACTTCTAACGGATCGTCTGTGTCTTAAGCCCTCGGCAGCCATCAGAAGTTTCTTTAGTGTCTGTTATTTTCTGACAGCATTTGCGTTGTTTTGCGAGTAGTGGCAGTTTCTTTTTAAGGTTGAGAGATGTTTGTTTACTCTGTTTTCTTCGCACCACAGCCAGACTGTTAAAACTCATCTCAACCCCAAATTTTAGCTTTTTTTCTACCAGGTTTCTAGAAGTGGAAATGCATAAAGACATAAGGGCGAAGGTTATGGCTGAGGTAACTATCAGGAAGAGCTCCTCAGAAGACCACCACTGTGTGAACCTACATTCTGCTCGTCGCCCTCTCTGTCGGTTTCATTGAAGCTGAAAATGCCCCCTGCTGTTGATATGAGTGCGAAGAGGTGGCAAAATGCTCTGTTTTTAAAGGCAGAACTGAATAGATGTCCATCTTTTGATGCAGCAAATAAAAATACTAAATAAATACTTTGATATGTCCTAGGTATTGCTCTTTTTCTCATTCTTTGCCAGTCTGCAGGTTTTTTATGCCTTTATTGTCTGCCAAGGAAAAATTGTAAATCTGCCTGGTGAAAATTGGAAAACGATTGCTTAGAAAAGTAATAACACACCTCTCACCTCACCTCTCTCTAACACACAATTTGAGGTATCACTCATGTCTGTAGCACAAACTTTTGGTTAAGTGTTGCAGTTCCTGTTTTTCTTCCTCCCTTTTGTCTTCTTAATGCCCAAACCGTTCATTTAAAAAAGTTGAACAATACAGTTACTGGAATCCCATCAGTTTTTCATGTACGTGTTCAAAGCAGCAGAGTTGGAGTGGATTAGTGTGTACGTGTGTGTGTGTGTGTGTGTGTGTGTGTGTGTGTGTGTGTGTGTGTGTGTGTGTGTGTGTGATTAAACTTTAAAATGTGTTAAAATAGCAAACAGTTATATTAAATTGTAATAATAGTTCTGATATTGTCTCACTTTCTCAGCTGTTTTGCAGTGCAGTGACACATGTACATGCCTCTTGAAAGTGACTCTCGAGCTTCCAGAGAGCATGATGGGTGCTTGACTGGGCTGGTGGGAGGTCTCTGTCTCTCTCACTTTAGCTGTTGCTTTCTCTTTGCCGTAATGGTTAGGCTGTTAATCAAATCAATGCCTGGTCTCTGAATGGCCATCACATGTGCAAGTAATAGTTCAGTACTGAAACTACCTTTATGGCCCTGTACTTGACACTCCCTGATGAGGACCTTTAGACCCGACTGCAATGAAGTACTTTACGCGATCACACTTCATTAACACTAACGGCACGGGCTTGACGTTTTTTATGAGCTAACCACGATTGTGTTTTGATGTTGCTTTGTAGTCATAGATGTTGAAGAAAACATATTTTAGGGATATTTCTCTTGTATTCCAGCGGGATTGGAATATAATAACAGTCGTTGAGAACCATGGTTCATTTTGCAAACTGCCAATAATGCTGTGGTGGCCTTTTAACATGACGTTGGAGTACGATTGAACTTAGGAGCTTTATGAGATGTGACCCCTCATATAAAACTCCTCATATTCAAGACTTTGCTTCATGTTTCCTTTCGGGACGTTCTGCATATGGAGCAGCCAAAATGCAGAAAATGGAAACTCACTGGACCACTCTACAGCAGACATGTGGCACCATCCTGATCTGAAACACACTCACATGTGTGTGTGTTTCAGTGTGTATGGGGGGTAGTTATTAGAGGTCTCGACTAAAAATCCAGACAGATTGCTTGAACGTAATTGAAGGCTGAAAATAAAGGCTCTCCAGAGTCATTTCACAGTTTTCCCCTCCTCGGATGAACCCCAACCCCAGCACTCTACCATTATCTGCAATTACCATAAAATCATCTGTGTTCAAATACAGCACTGTCATCCTCCATCTCCCAATAATATATGATGTTTTATGGGGTTTCATTCAGAAAGGCAGGAGTCATCCAGTCCGCAGAGCACACACAGGAAGCACTGAGGGTTTGGAGAGTTCACTGAGATTTTGGTAGGAAGTCTGGCTCTCTGGTCTGGCCACTAAGATATCAGCGTCGTGATTCAACAGCAGGAATAGTAGTGCAGTAGAGCAGCATGCCTAATGCAATAACTGACTGCATATTTCATTTCATTTCATAATTCAGCTCCTGTCACTGCTGCTTTTTAAGTTTCTCAACAGGTTCACTGCAAACAAAGCGTATGCTGCTTTTAGACCAGTCACATGGTGCTGCTTATGTGAACCCAGAGCCACCATTTCTGTTCGTTTTCCTTTGACAAACTTCCTTAATAAGCTCAAATGTGAAGTCTTGTTTATTTGTGGTGTTTTCTAAGGCAAGCATCACAATTATTCAATATTCTGCACTATACACATAACTGATACCTCAAATTATGTGGCCTGTTGAGGGTTATTACTTTTATTTTCTAAGCGATCAGACTTATTATTTTCACCTGACAGAGGATATATCTCATAGACACATTGACTTAGATCAACCATTCCAATCAATTTATAGCTTCTTGGTTGTGTCTAGTTGACTCAGACTCTAGAACAACTAAGAAGAAATTACAATTATAAAGAGAAACAGGTCCGCAAAATATCCTGTGTTCTTTCAGCCATTTCCAACATATATTTTGCCTTTGTTTTTTACTTAATTTAAATTATAGATTATAAATTACTTATAATTTGCATATCCCAGATTAAGCTCCAGCCATATCCTGCTGAGCTGTGGTGTTGCATGAGGTAGCGATGTGTCCTATGAAGTCCTGGCTCTGTTGAAGCACACCCCCGCTCCTGTCGATAAGAGGTGAGGCACATAAGAAAAAACCTCATCCGCCCCAGCAGCGCAGAGGGAATTAGCATATGTTAGTTGCCTGTGGGCCGAGATTATTGTTCTGTCTTAAATTCAATTTCTTCTACCTCAGGACAAGCTTCTGTACTAGGATTAACTCTCTCTGAGCATCCGTCACTCAGTGTCCTCAAAGGTACGCTGTCTTCTCCCTGGCTTTGTGGCTAGCGTGTGACATGTTATCAGGCTGTACTGCATGGATCGGGTTTAAATGATTCACGGACTGCTGTGTGTGTCAGAGGTGTTGAAACTTAAATGATCGTTGTGAACTCAACAGTCAGAACACAGGCATCTCTAGGATTCATCCGTGTAATGGTGTCACTCTCTGAGTGGAGTAGATGTTGAAATATTATAATGTAGTTCTCGTGTGACCCACAATCTCTAATTTCCTGTGGAAGTTATGAAGCAAGCAGGTGTGAGTGTGTTTGATGTGGTATGCTGGTAATGGATATGTCGGATGTTAGAGATTAGAGATATATGTGTAAATGTTCTACATATGTGAGCAGGTGAGTTTCAGAGAATCTTATTTAGTCTGATTCACAAACAAATGACTCTTATGAGTCAGTTCGTTTAGAGAATCAACATCTGACTCACGTTCTAAATAGCAAGTTAGTGAAACTTAAATCTATTATTACTAACTTGTTTAATGGCAATGTGTAGTTAGAAAAACATTTTCAACAGTAAAGTAAACGATTAATCAATAAAAAAATGAATTATATTATATATTATATGATATTATATTAATTCATTTAATTGTAATACACTGTATTATTATTGTGTTGCAAACTCTACATTTGCCATGTAAACCAGTCAGCAACACAACTGATTTTATATATATTTGTACATATTTATATATAAATGTGCAAACTATCGTTCATAGGTTCTGAGTTGAATTTTTCAAAAATATTTTTGAGAATTGATTGATTTGATTAAGTATCTTATGCATTTATTTGATCAAAAATACAGTAAATACAGCTGTTTTTTGTTTCATATATTTTTCATATATTTTATATTTTGATGTTCTTCAGGTTCTTTAATGGATAGTAAGTAGAAATATAAATATTTGTAACATTATACATGTCTTTAATGTCACTTTATTTAATTGATTTGTTGCTGAAGTAAAGTAAAAAAACGGAAAGACTCCAAAAGTGTGGTTGTGTGTATTATTATTATAATTATTAGTATAATTTATTTATTTATTTTTATTATTATTAATACAAAGCAAGCCCAGAGTCAGCCCAGCTGGGCTGTTTTAGTTGAGCTTGCCTTTCTCCAGACTGACACCTAATATATATGAATCCCTCAGCAGTTTCAGTGTTACTGCATTAAACAGGGTGATAAATTGAGCAGTGACTCACCGTATTGAAAACTTGAAGACTTAGAGGTATTAACTGAACTGAAGTTTATGGAGAGAAATGTTCTCTGGTGGGTTCATCAGAGACTTATAACGAAATAAAAAGATCCCTTCGGCTAAGTTAGGCTGAAAAGAGCTTTATTGTCTGTATCTGAGGCGAATACCACTGAGAGCTAAGGAAGTTTTTCACACCGGTTAATCACTGACAGTTGTGAGCTGTGATTATGACCAGTGCTTTATAACAACTCTGAAGTAAAATACACCTCCATATTTGACCTCCGGTTCTCATCTGCAGTTTCTCCCTTCTCCCGCCGGTTCTGCATCGCTGCTAATATGCTAATTGCTTTGTCACAGTTATGTTTTGACAGGAAGCTACGCTGATGTAGCAAGCTAATTAATGGGTCTCTAAATACAGCCCGATTTAGACAAGAAATGCAAATGTGACACCGGTGAAAGAAATTGTTTGCGCAGAGCATGACGGTTGGGCCAGATTTTCCTGGGAGCTGCAGGTGCCCAATTGCTGCTTTACAAAACACCACTGTGAGTCCTGAAAGTTGGTGTGTGTTTGTTGTGCCTCCGAGGGGCTAGTTATCTGCCGCTTGCAGCCCGGTTCCTCTTGACCTCCCTCGGGCTGAGTGGCCCCGTGTAATTGAGTGCCACCTGAAAGGTTGTTCTGAAAGGTGGGTTATCTGCCCGCTCTAATCCCACAGGAGAACGGCACAGGGGGAGGAAGTGGACAAGCCCCTGAGGGCTAGAGTCCCTGTCTGCCAGCCATAATGCATTATGGGAGAAGTAATTTAGGGACACAACTTTGAAAGTCTTAATGACTTGTGGTACCTAGAGATGTAGTAACTCATATTTGTTTGCATGTCTGCTGCAGTGTCTGCTTTACGTGAATAAACGAAAAGATGCTAAAGGTTAACATAACAAATCGAAAAAGTATAAGACTCATAAGTTGGGAAGCAACTGATATTGCATGTCCTTGTTTGAAGTATGAAAGAATGGCATAATGAATTGGATCAAGTTAAATGAGCTTTCTTGTATATTTGAGCCTTCTTCCAGTTCAAACGATTCTATAAAAAGATTGAAGAAAATTAGTTTGAGAATCAGACATCATTTATCTGCATTCCAATTATGTAATTAATGAAATTATGAATGAACTACAAACTTATGAAACATTGTTACTGACGTGAAAGCAATGCTATACGTAATATAAAACTGTTGATTTATAGACATTGGCTATAAGTTTGTAAGTTTACAAACAATGTTTCAATGTTATTAATGCAAATTTGATTAATTTGATTATTTTTATTGCAACACATACATACACAAATTTATGGGATTTTTTCTTTTTATATTTAAAAATTAAAAATGTAATTAAAATAATTATTAAAAACATGTCATATTTTAAATCTAACAATAAAAATAATATATATATATACAGTGGGTACGGAAAGTATTCAGACCCCCTTCAATTTTTCACTCTGTTATATTGAAAGTAATATGTATTTATTTATTATGTATTTTATTGTATGTATTTATGTATTTTATTATGCATTTACTAAATAATAATAATGATCATCTTCCGCATTTTTTATTACATTAGTTGCAATGCTTTACGGGATGGTAGGTCATGCTAATAATGTCTGATTTGCAAATTGATTGTATAGTCAAATAATTGATTTTGTATAATAATAATAATAATAATAATAATAATAATAATAGAAGTATTTTAGAAATATATTTTGCAACACTACACCTCTGTAGACAATCGGTCATCATCTTCTTGCAGTGTTCATCTGCAACAGGAGCAGATCATCTCTGTTCTGTTGGCCGAAGCCCAGTGAGCTTTTGTTTTCTGTTGTGGCTCCGACATGCCCTTCAGACTGCGTGCATCAGATTGCACTGTATCCTCATGCTGTTTGAACGGCACATTAACTTTAATTAACTTCCAGACAAGCTCAAGGACAAGAAACTCGCCCAATAGAGAATGCTTGAGAGTTCACTTTTCTCTCTGTGTGTGTACACTTACACTGACTGCTGATTTCCTGTCTGTTTAATGTACTGACCCTGTGCTTTTGCCTTTGTTCGTCTCGTTCTCTTGCAGGCGGAACCTCACCAAGCTCTCACTGATCTTCAGTCACATGTTGGCCGAGATCAAAGCCATCTTTCCAGGTGGACAGTTCCAAGGAGACACATTCCGCATTACTAAGGCAGACGCCGCCGATTTTTGGAGAAGGTCTTTTGGCGAAAAGTACGTTTTCTTCTCATTTCAAGATGCATGTGCCAAATCAGATCTGATCTTTCCAGTTTTCATTACAGCTCCAATCAATTAAAGCTCTTTGTCATCGAGAAATGCCTTTTCTCTCCTCCATTTAGTAGCGAATAAGTGGGGTGAACTGTCTGGTCATGTGCTGGAGTGCTGCTCTTGAGTCAGGCCTGTGATTTAGCATACATCTGCACACTAAACCAGACATGCTGATGGCTTTCCTAACTGCTCTAGTCAGCATTTGAGAGGTGAAGGTCACTGGTTAGTTGATTTTTTTTTCAGGCTAATTAAGAGCATTAAGGTTTTTTTGCCTCTTAATGCTGGAATATGAGGTTTCTCAGACAGCTTGACCAACCTGGGCTTGTTTGCTGGGAAGAGTTTCAGTTTGCTCTACTGCCAGTTTATAAATATAGATACAGAAAGAGATAATGCTGTGACAGTTCATGCTAGTCTATTAGTAAGTTTGGCTAGTTCAGGGATCCGGGTACCCCAGGGTATGCTAGGTGGTCCATGAAAGAGAAAATGCTAATAAATAAAAGCATTAATAAAATGGAAAGTAAATTACAGAATTACAGAAAAATCACAGAATTCGACATCATTATAGTTTTATTCTGCATTATTGAAACTTTTCATTTCATTCTGTTTACAGACTTAGCTTTGTGTGTTGTGTTATGTAGTTTTAACAGTGCTCTAACAAATTAATACTTAATAAAACAGAATATTTTTTCCAGAAAATATTTTATGCACTTTAAAAAATAAAATAAAAATTTCTACAGAAAAACGCACATTTGGCAACACCTTAGATTAAGTAACACATATTCACTATTAATTAAGTGTTTTACCACAGTAAACTCTTACTTACTGCATATTTATAGTAAGATAGTTGTCGTAGTAGTTATGTTTAGATATTGAGTCGGGTTAAAGGGTTAATTCATCCAAAATCGAAAATTCTGTTATTAATTACTCACCCTCAAGTCGTTCCAAACCCGTAAGACCTTCGTTCATCTTCGGAACACAAATTAAGATATTTTTGATTAAATCCGAGCGCTTTCTGACCCTCCATAGACAGCAACACAACTGCAATGTTTCCAGGTCCAGAAACGTAGCAAGGACATCGGTAAAATAGTCCATGTGACATCAGTGGTTCAACCGTAATTTTACGAAGCTACGAGAATACTTTTTTGTGCGCAAAGAAAACAAAAATAAGGACTTTATTCAACAATTCTTCTTCTCCTCATTCCATCTGCAGCGCGAGCCGCCATTGTGGAGAGACTATCACAACGCATGCACTGGCTTCCGGTTCATGTAAAAAACGCAATTTTGGGTGAACTAACCCTTTAAGGGATCTAGAATATGGTCATACAAAACAAGGCATTAATATGTGCTAGGGCTGTCAAAATGGCTGAAAAACTAAATTCGAATTTTGTACTTGAATATTATCAATATTCGAATTATTTAGAAAAAAAGCTTTTGGCTTCTCTCCTGAGGCCACAAGAGGGCGCATCAAGCAAAATATTACTAATGCATGTTTATTCAAAGCAATAAAATAACACGACTATCTTTGAAAAATGTGCATAATGTTTAAAATAATGTTTATAAACCATAATTAATTAATTAATTAATTAATTAATTAAGTTTCTTAAACAATTAGAAAAAAAACCGCATCATATATGTATGTATAGTTTAATACAAAGGACCGATACTTTTTCTATTTAAAAACATGAGATGCAGTGGGATGGGGAAAAAAATCGCCATAAAGTCTCGAGACATGTTTTTAAAAAGTTGAACTTGCATTTATTTTACATGGCTTTCTAAACCTGCTGCTCTCTTGTGCTAGACATGAGTGCAACGGTGATAGATGTCCCTCTAGATGCCCCTCTGCATTCTGTGTGAATGGCTTAATTTCAGTTTTGCCGTAAACGAAACGAAATTGCTCTAAAACTTAAAAAAAAAAGCATTAAAATCTTGTCTGCCACTGATAAGACTGCCTGACGCACACCTAAAATTCGAATGCAGCGTTTTTACATTCAAATGTGGATTTTTTATTTTAAATTCGACGAATTTTCGAAATTCGAATTTTTTTTGACAAAAAAATGCCATAGCATTATACTACTAATAAACAGCCAATATGCTAGTAATATGCATACTAATAAGTAACTAGTTAATAGTGAATAGTGTTCCCTAATCTAAAGTGTTATTGAAAATATATAGCTGGCATCAAAATGTTAAGAACATTTGTATTAATTTATCTAGATATAATATAATATAAATGTAATATGATATAATATGTATGTAATATAATATGTATGTAATATAATATAATATAATATATATGTAATATGTAAGGAATAACTGACTCAGGTCCATTGAATTATTAGAAAATAATGCACACCCACACATTAGAAAGTGATGTGAAAAGTGGAGTGGCCGTTACATCTCGGGTGTACATTATTTTCTAATAATTCAATGGACCTGAGTCGGTTATTACACTTAAACTATGGTTACCACCCCTCAAGAGATTTTTCAGATGTTGTATTTCAAGATATTCATCAGGTTTTTGTCGTTAAAATGCTCTGGTGTATAGGACTAATTTCTTACGCATCTCATCCCACGCCTCTGTTGCTAATTCCAAAACGTCATTTTAGAGCTAGTAATGGAGGCTGAGCTGTTGATAGCAGACTAATGCAGTTATTAAGTTATTAGAGAGAGAGAGATTAAACGTGTGTGAATTACCTGAGTAATTCAATTACCTGAGTAATTTTGTGGCCAAAACGTGGTAATCATTTGTCATTTTTATTGTTGTTTACCATATTTATTTGCTTGGTCAGTGTCATTTGTGAGTTTTGGTTCTTTTGCTTTTGTAAGACCTTTCAAATAATGGAAATCATTTGGCGAAGTGATATGAACATGTAATGCGGTCAAGACCTGTCTGGAACTATTTTAGCTGTGCCTTTCCCTGAAAATAATTGCATGCCTTAGAACATTGGTATTTAACTAAAATAGTCATGATATTTTTAGTGCAGTGGCTGTGCATCTTTCATTCTATTCCTTTTCTTTTTTTTCCCCGAGTCTATTATGTCTAATATATAGTTTTGCAAATCTCTAGTATGTTGCTGTGAACGTTCTTGCTGTAAGAGACTTTAATTTTGATTATATGAGTTTGTTTGGGGAGTTATTCTTGGATTGTAAGGTTATTTTAATTGCTTCTCCTGAAGCAAGAAAAAATTAAGTAATACTGTGGAATTAAGCTGATTTCCATTCCAAGCACAGCACTCTCCAGATCTTTAAAAGGTGTCGTCCGTTTGCAGATTGCAATGTTTAATTCATTTGCAATCTCTGTGGATGCTGAATATTTGATCTTCTGTTTAATCCAGCAAATCAGAGGGTTAAAGAAAGTGTGAACGTGTGCGTGGATACACAGGCCGTGCTAGGGACAGAAAGGCCTCGTAATGGGGCAGGTGTGATCAGCTATCCCAGAGAGGAAGAGCAAGAGAAGGGGAGAGAGAAAGAGAGATTGAGAGACGGGAAAAGACCAGCGCAGTCTCTAGTGTGTATCTAGTTACCGCTCTGATATATTATAGATTATTATAAAGGTCTACTTCCCGCTCTGTACAGAGGAAGTGTGCATGAGTCATTGATACGAGAAGCAGAGCGGCCTTCCTTCAGCTCTTCTATCTCTGGTTCTCTTGCTCTGTGTGGAAATAGAAAGCTCCTTATGCCATCAATCCTGTGAGCACTAGAGCTCAAATCTGTAGCCTGCAGAGTTAGCTGCTCAGCGAAGGTATATATGCAAGTCTGTGCACGTTTTGTGTACTGAGACAAGATAAATGAACTCGTTTAACATGTACAGTCTGGTCGGGTTGTCTGGATTTGAGAATTTTGAAAAGTTGTAAGGAATAAGATGTATTTCTGATTTCTAGGTCACTGATAGAATAAGTAAATGTGTGACATTGATCATTGGAATTTGGCCAGATGTCCTTGTTTCCGAGTTTTGCGCAAACTTGTAAAGTTCAATTATCTTGATGAAATATAGTCTTGAAAATAAAATTTGTAACGAAGTAGTTTCTATTAATGTTCAGTGACAAATAAGACTGTTTAAGAAAAATATAGTTTAGAACAATTTAAATGCCCCAGTGGGTTTGATTTGGTAGACAGTTTTTTCAAATATTAATAAGCAGTAAAGTACAGTAGTTTTGGCTGCTGAAAATTCAGCTTTGCCATTATAGGAATAAATGAATTTTTAAAATATAATAAAATAGAAAACAGTTATTTTAAGTACTAATAATTTTTCACAATATTGGTGTTTTTATTGTATTTTTGATCAAGTAAATGCAGCCTTGGTGAGAATAAGAGACTTCTTTCAAAAGCGTTAGAAAATCTTACTGAACCCAAAAACTGAGCAGTAATGTAGATTTCTTTCTAAGAAACAATAATCAAATATCATAAACTTTTTCTTTTCAAGAACTTTATTATTTTAATGAGGCTTCTTTTTCTTCATTATGATATCAGGACAGTTGCATCACACTGCATTTTTGACTTTGAAATAACAGAGAAAAAAATGCTCATAGAATTCTTTGTGAATTCATTGAATGTATGAATTGCATATGTAATGTTGTTTTGAATAAATTATTAGACAAGACAAAAAACTTTGCGTCTACTATCGTGTCTTTTGAGGTAAGAAAATGCAAAAAATAAGATGCATTTTTACTAGTAAACTCAGACTTTTGGACCCCACTGTGCATATATATATTTCTAGACCTCTTTGGAAAGATTCTATAAACGTTCTTTGTGAAAACAAGACTGTTGTCGCTGCAGTAATTCATCTAGCAGGTCAGATTGCTCTGAGACTTGAAAGATAATATCAGACCTTATAAGTTCTCTCTCTCTCTCTCTCTCTCTCTCTCTCTCTCTCTCTCTGTGGGTCTCTTGATAATGGAATATAATGCTTTTACTCAGAGTAACCAGAGAATGGAATAAATGTGAAGTCACCTCCCCCTCTCTCATCTGAACACTGTTCTCAGATCAGTTTCAACTCTCAGTCCTCAGAAAGATTTAGCATAGACTATGATGTGCCGACTAACCCCGCCCATACACAGATGCATTAGGCGTGCAGTATTTGATATGCAGATGATATAATGAGGGAAAAATAAGATCTATATGTTCCTCTGCAGTAGCAGCAGGAAGTCTTGCTCACCGTTTCCTCATTATCAGTTCATATTAATGCCCCGCTGTTTCGCTGACTGACGGGTTGAGAAGAGATTTGTTTTCAAGCTAATTTTCCTTATTAAACTCCCTTCTGTCCGCTGAGACTCAAATCTGTTTTAAACTCTCGTTTAAATGCGGTAAGTGGCCAAGGGCCAATAGGAACACCGTTTCCAGTGGCAACACTGAAGGCCACCGGCTGAGATGCCTGTTTTCTGTCTCACTCGGCGGCAACTGTTTAGTGAATTAAAATAATGCACTCGCTGATTTTCTTCTGATAGTACAGGGTATTATCACACAACCGAATCGCCCCAGAGCAAGCACTCGATTCTAAATTTTACCCAATTTGTTTCTCTTAAAGCACAACATGACTTTTTGGAGCCTGTTTGAATAGATGCGGAAATCTGTCTCCTGCCTCATGACCTGCCTCGCTCTGACTCTCCACCCCTTCATTCATTTATTTATTAGCATGATGGTATTATGTGTGTGTCTCTACCTGTCCTGCTTCAGTAATTGGCAAGGACAGGGTCCTTAATGAGCTTCCCTTTGTGTTGTCCACTGAGAGATGCCCTCAGCCCATTAAAAAGTCCTCCTTAATTAAGGGGTCAGCTATTCTAATGAATGTAATTAAACTAGATCTTGTCTTTTTTCATCTGTCCATCACAGAACCAAGCTCAGCTCTCCCGTCCAGCTACAAGTAGACAGTATAAGGAGAAAAAATATGGATGTGTATGGTATTTATGAGCCATTTATTTCTCTACCTCTCAGTAAACTCACCAGATTGATTCATTGTTTTCTTTAGTGCATCGACCGACAGTTTGGAAGTTTATCAGAGGCTAGAGCGAGTTTCCTTATTCCTGGTGATGCATCAGCACTTTTGTGCTGTTTCGCTGTGGTTGCTGATTAATACATATGCAAAACACAGTTTTGTTCTGGAAAAAAGTGGTCAATTCTATGCTGAACTGCAGTGTAATCATGCTGAAGATGCATAATGCACAGAACTCATGACATGATGGAAATGAGTTTGAATGCTGAGATGATAAAGCTTAGGGAAATCAATCTACAAATGACTTATAATTGCCTCTAGCCTACATGTTAAACCTAGTAAATTTTAACATGGAAAACACTGAACAGCACCTTTAAATTGTTGGTCAGATTAAAAAAAAAAAAAAATGTTTGTCTTTTATGCCCACCATGGCTGCATTATATATATAAAAAAACAGTATTTTGAAATATAGCTATTATTATAGTTTAAAATAACTGTTTTCTATTTGAATATGTTTTCAAATGTAATTTACTCCTGTGATGGCAAAGTTGAATTTTCAGCATCATTATTCCCGTCTTCAGTGTCACATGATCCTTCAGAAATTATTCTAATATGCTGATTTGGCACTTAGGAAACATTTCCTATTATTCATGTTTTCTATCTTCTATCTTAATATTTTTTGTAGAAACTGTGATACATTTTTTAGGATTATTTTTTTATTAATAAAAAATTGTAACGTAATATTTTTTAAATAACTAATTAAAATAAAGGATAATTAATCCTTTCTAAATAAAAGAATTAATTTCTTTTTTAAAAATCTGATTTTTTTTTTACATTTAGAGTAATAAATAAGATATGTAATATCTAATAATGTTTGCTTCTAAACCTCCATAAGAGATGGCCCGAGACAACAAATAAATATGTATTTTATTGGTCATATTATTGCGTTTTATCCAAGTGCAATAGTAGTCAAAAGGAAATCATCATTTAGATAATTGGTTAAACGTCTGTGTAAGAAAGGTTTCGCTACGTGTTGAAACTTAACCAACAGGCCACTGCCCTTTCTAATAGGAAATAGCAAAGCTGATGTTTCCTTATTAACCTGCTGCTCTGACTGATTCTGTGTGGATCATCCATGCCATTGTTTCTGACATCCAGATGACGCACTTCTTCTCTTTACTGTCCTGATTAACAGGCTCTGATCCTCATCCAGTATCGCTGTATTTATTTTTGTGTTTTAATCCACAACAGTTTTTACTTCCCAAAAGACTCGGGCTACTTACGAAACCAGAATGTTTCTGGTTTTGGTCCAAAGCTTTCTAAGGAAATCAGCCAACAGAAGTCACAGGATTGATGGGTAATGCCCTCAGGGTGGCTGACACTGTCAGATTGTCAGAATGAAGAGCAGTAGATCCTCTGTTGTTAGTGTGACAAGTCTCTCTTCTTGTCTCACCTGAAGGAACGATATGACTGCTCGACATGCCATTACCCTGAACTGAAGATTTCTGTGTTAACCAAGAAAAGAGAACAGGCATTTAAGAAGCTCTCCTATTGTCTTTTTCTCCTTCCAAGTGTGTGTTTGTGTCTGAAAGTGTTTAGTGGTCAATTTGTGACGGTCAGTGTTTATGAAACTGTTCTTTAGAGAAGTCGAAGCTGAGCATGGGTGGCACTTTTCTCCACATGCTCTGCTATTTACCTCAACCTCCATTTTGTGGCAGTCATAGACCACCAGAGGAATATGTATGACATTTTTACAGTACCTGAATAAGAGTTTACAGTCATAAAGAGTAAGAGATACAGTAAGAGCTTGCATTCTTAGTCATTCTGGAAACTGTGTTGTTTTTATAGAGTGAATGTTCTTAAATGTGTGAGACTTGCACATGCAGCTTTTCAGCAAGTCTGAGTGACCAAGCAACACGTTACCAATCACTCTATCAACGTTCTAGCAACCGCACAGCAACATGTTTACAACAACTCAGAATCATAGATATGTATAGGTAGATGCCACATTTGACCACTCCAGACACTTTGATGTGTCCACCATCTTGAAACGGTCGGTCAACATGTCGTCACTAATTGTAAAAATCATTGAGTTTTCAAAGATGCCACAACCTTGCTTAGCCTCTGGTTGTAAAAACCACTGAATTGAAGAAATGGGAGAAAATTTCCCAGGTGAGAATATGTTGTTGTCTGTTTTTAATATGTATTATCTCAATATTACAGGTTTTTAACTATGGTAACTAATGGTGTAATGGTACACATATTTGTACTGAAAATGTGCGGTATACGGGTCTTTCGGTTCAGTACGCATGTGTACCGAAAAAATACAGCATTGTTTTAACCACTGCACGAGTGGTACTTCATTGTAAACTTCTATTTTTATATTTTGTTACTTTTGATGTAAATTTTTTCCAGGAAATTCAAACAATAAATCCTGTTTTGACGCTCTTTGATGTGGTGTGACAGATCGCTGTATAAACGCCTCAGTTCAATTGGCAGCACGGAGCGCGAGTGAGCGTGATCATTCCTTTCTCTTTACTACTAGTTTTAACGCGAAATAAACATGAATGAACATCTCGTGTTACCTCAGGCGAGTCATCAGTGTCCACAGCTCGTTAGTTCGCTAGAGAAATAAAGTCTAGAGAAGAGCATTATTTAATGCTAATAATATTAGACAATATAATCGTTATATTTAACTTTACCTGTTAGCGATGTCTTAATTATTTCATGGATGTTTAAATAAATCTGTTATGAAACAAGTTATGACAGCCACTGTGTAAATGAAGATATTTCAACAACAAATAGAAATGTTATCATTTGGAAGGTAATTTAAAAACTGCATTATGTGCAATTTATACATTTGCATACATTTTTTAAGTTGATTATTATATTTAAAAATAAATAGTAATTAAATTTAAGTTTAGGCTCTGTTGTTAATTGTAACCTTATAGTAATGTAAAAGGGCTCCCTATAGTTTAGAGCATAAGCTGAGGTAGATTTTTATTCCTAAGAAAATGTTAATTATAATTGAATTTTTAATCAAAGACAGAGCAATTTGTACAGCAAACCACTGTTTAGTAAAAAACAAAACAAAAACAAAAATAATTTTGTTTAGTTTTTTCCCGCTGCTGTACCGAAACCATATCGAAACGTGATGTCAAAGCCGAGGTATTTTCCTAACTTGCTCTTGATTGATCACGAATCAGCTTTGACCTTTCCAATATAGCGGACAGCTTACATGTAGCAACCCATAGACAGACTCTAATAAGGCATCAGCGTATACATATATGTGCTCAGAACAAAATAGCAACACGCTAACAAACACTCAGAACATCCAAGCAACCACATAACAACATGCTAACAACCACCCAAAATGAATCATACCAACAAACAGCTGCTCAGATCACCCTAACAACTGCATAGCAAGATGCTAACAGCTCAGAACACTGTAATATCCGCATAGCAAGATGCTAACAACTACTCAAAACTCCCAACACCCTAGCATCCACATCGCAAATCGCAATGGCCTGACATATTTCTTCAGAAATATCTAGTACTTCAGTGTTTTCACAGGCCAGTGACTGAAGGATCTGATGTCTGATTCAGTTCATGTTTATAGCCCAAAGCTATTGGATGTATTTCGAGAAGGATTTCCACAAGTCTAATCCCAGTGTGCATTTGTGTGTGCTTGTGTGATTCCAGGACAGTAGTGCCATGGAAAATGTTCCGGCAGTGCCTTCATGACGTGCACCCCATCAGCTCCGGGTTGGAGGCCATGGCTCTGAAATCCACCATCGACCTCACCTGCAATGACTACATCTCCGTCTTTGAGTTTGACATCTTTACTCGTCTTTTCCAGGTAACCCCAAACCTCTCACCTCCCACAACCCCATCCAAGTTTTGAGTTTCTCTCGAATTCTCAACACGACAAACACGCATTAGATCTGCTAATATCAAGCTAACATTTAAATGTCAACTACTTTCTAAAAGCAGCTAATCGTAATAACGAAAGCAATACAGAAGGATCACCCTTGTTTTTCTCTCACTCCGGCGTGGGTCGATCTACTCATTCTGAGGAGAAATCCTGTACACAGATAACCACATGTTTAAATTGAAAACATCAAAATGTCTCGATGTTTTGTAGTCATCACGATGGAAAATAGCGCGAACACTGGGGGATCACCTCTGAGTGAGTGTCTCGTGGGAGGTTTGTTTTACGCAGAGGAATCCCTTAGTGAGAAAAACACACCTCATCCTTAACCACAACACACACGCTTACAAACCTGTTCTTGCACAAGCCTTATTACGTATCGGCTGCAAAACACCCACTTTTTTGTCTACCTACTCAAGTCTTTGGTGCAAAAAAAATACTGAAATTCCCAGAAATGTGCTGGAAGGACCCACATCGTTTCATTAGCGTGGATTTGTTTATGCGTGTGAGTCAATCAGTGAGCAATATGGAGTTTTTATCTCATGCCGTGCTTCTAATCGTGACCTTCCTCAGCTGAATCACCACTCATGACCCCCGCTACCTTACAGCCAAAGCCAACAAAACTACACCCTGCTCATTTGAACATCCAAAACTCTGTCCCTTTGTAGCCCTGCTGCAGATTTTTGGGAATTGCTTAAGTCTGGATTGCTTATGCTTGTATGGGAAAGAGGAAACAGCACAAACTTTTTTTTTTTCTCCCACAGTATCGAGAGTCCCATCTGCTTTTCATTTAGTTCTGACATGTCAAGATGAGTTTATTTAAGAATGTACAAAGACACAAAAAGTATCAGGCCTTTAAGTCACTCTTGTCATTGTATTAAGTCAGGCTTTTCAAATTGCAGACCAGGGGCCATTAAATGGTACTAGGAGGTTTACTGAAAATGTGTAATAAAATATGTTTTTAGGGTTATCAGAATGAATGTGTTAACTTAATATATTATGTGCATAATAAGTAAATATTTTAAATAAAATTATTTAAATTGAAAAACTTTTTCTTATTTTTTTTATCTAACATTAGGAATTAACTTAATAAAAAGTAAATGTTTCTCAATTATATTTTATTAATTTGGCTTTAATGCAGTGACAGTATAAAAGCTAATTATTTAATTTGCTTAATTTTAATAAAATATCTTTAAAATGATCACTTATTTTTGTCACATAAACAGGTCTTTATACATTAAAAAAAATGTTTTTTTTCAATTTAGGCAGCGGGTTATCATATTTGGGAGTTCTTACAATGAAAAAACCTTGCATTAGATAATACAATGCAAAACAAACAGCATCTGCAAAGAAATTATGGTCGATCTCTTCTTGGAACTACAGTAAAATTTTCTTTTGATTTTTAATGGATGAAATCACTTACCTAATACCATTGTGCATTAACTATAGCCATGTCCAATGAACCTTTGACAACCAGAAAGCATCCAAATACTTGTTTTCTACATTTTAAACAGCACATTTATTAGTTTGTAATTTAAAACACTTATTTTTGTTAAATATTTAGTTTGAAGTGTGTTTGGGATTTTCTTCAAAATAAATTGCACATGGTTAGATTTTTTTTTTAGTTATTTATTTTAGTTTTATGCAACATTCGTACATTTTTAACTGTGACAGGTGCTTTTGTCGACATTTTAAGCAGCACATTTATTATTTTATAATTTAAAACACTTTTTTGCTTAATGTTTAGTTTGAAACATGTATTAGTGCTGTTTCTTTAAGAAAATAAATAGTGCAAAAACACTTGATGTAATTATAATATCAATTATATTTTATCTGCGACTTAAGTGTTCATTGCTTGTAGATGGTTGTAAATCCAACTACAAGGAACAGTTGTGTATTTAGTTTAGTTGGTGTGTTACAGCTTTGTTAATTTAATCTTCTGAAAGGTCAGTAATGGTAAAAATGCAGTGTACTGTATGCTGGCGCACTCCAGTCTGACTTCTGTTGTTTGAGCTCTTTGCAGTAATAAAAGATTACGTGCTTCCTAAACCCACCACCTTTCTCTCTAATTTACTTCTCTCTCCTGTAGCCGTGGGGCTCAATCCTGAGGAACTGGAACTTCCTGGCAGTCACGCACCCGGGCTACATGGCCTTTCTGACGTACGATGAAGTGAAGGCACGTCTGCAGAAGTACATCAACAAACCTGGCAGGTACAGACTAGTCTGTGTACAACTGGGTGGCTTTAATAGACGCACCATCTGCTGCGTGGCGCGCCGGGCCAGCCAGCTGTTTTTCTCCAGTCTGGCAGGCGACCCCGCTTGCATGGGAAAGTGGGCGAGGTGGAGACGTTAGCTTATTACAGGAGGCTCTTTGTCTGCGCTTCTGCGCTCTTGTTTGTCATTTAGCATGCTCTGGTCTAGCAGCTAGGATTAGTGTAACCTGGAAATGAACCCCTGACCTTTGCATTGGCAGCCTAGATAGTACGCTAAGGGTGCCGGACAGTGCCGCAGGGAGACAGAGGTAGTTAAATCCAGTCTGTTTGGATTAGCTGATTAGAGAAACAGCATCGCATCTGCGCCAAAACAACTCGAGGTCCAGAGCCAGACGGCAGGCGCGATTACACACTGGTTAGAGTCGTTTAACGCAACAGCAAGATAATAACGAGGCCATAAAATAAGAAACTTTATGGGAATGGATTCCCACTGTTTGATTTTCACCAGGAAGATGGGCCGATTTAAAGGGCTGATGTGGGTTGGAGAGATGTGGCTGAACAAACAGAAGGAAGTCGAGGATGGTGGGTGGTCGAGCAGAACTGTATGCAAATACCAATCTACTGAAGAGAAGCAGCAGCTGTGTGTGTGTGCGGTTCAAGAAGGTCATGGCGGCACCCAAGGGGACTATATGTGTTTCACGCTGAGCGTCTACCCGTAACCATCACCTGGCAAAATCGAGCTTTTGACACGCTGGATGTCATTTTCATGTTTATATCAGGGCAGTGTGACGTGAGAGGCAGGGCTCATTAGTGCGGAAACACACACTCGCTGCCTCAGTGGTCACAGCAGATCGGAGCTTTTTATGATCTGTTTGTGTGTGATGACTCTGAGGGTGTTGGCGACTTGGCTTGTTTTCCATGACAATCATCTCCCAGTTCCTTCTCTCTTGACATCCATATTGCGCACTCAGCCTACCAGGACCTGTCTGCCCAGCGCCACAGTGCAGAATATCCTGCTGTGGGATGTTAAATTATCACAGAAAACAAAAACTGATGGCTAGAAGTCTGTTTTTGAAGAATACTCTTGTTGCATGAAAGTAAATGAGGACTGGGGCTGTTAAGCTCCAAAATAACAAAAAAGTGTCATGTGGTAAAATTGGTTTTCTGAAGTCATGTGATAGGATTGTGTGGTGAACATACAGAAATTGAAGTCATTATTCACTGTAATCCTTGATTTCTGTTTTCTTGGCATGTTCATGAGAGAAGTTGCAATGTTTGATTCTTGAACAAATCTTTTTGTTTACTATTTTTTTTTTCCGGTGAATTGCTTGATGAAGTTCATAAAACTAGTTCATGAATCAAACTGAATCAGTTCATGAGTTTAATGTTTGATACTGGAACAAATCATATTTTTGTTTAATAAATTGCTTTATTGCTTTATAATTGCTTTATGATGATTTGTTCATTTGTGATTCATTAACAAATCTTTTGACTCAGTTCTTTTCAATGAATTGCTCGATCCAGTTGACAAAAGATGTCTGAATGATTTATTCATCGATCAAGCCTATTCAGTTCATTAAATTTAATGTCCAATTTATGAGCAAAAGTTCAATATACGATTCATGATTGAATCATTCTTTTCACTCAGTTTTTTTTAATGAATTGCTTGATCCAGTTCACAAAACCATTCTAAATAATTGTTTAATGAATTGAACTGATTCTTCGGGTCACTGGAGTCAATGATCTGGTAATGTCGTCAGTGGTTAACAGCTCACTGGAGGAGAACATTTCAGTGAAATTACTTGAATTTAGTTGTTTCTCACACAAAGCATCATATGACTTCAGAAGACCTATAATGTAAGTCATATGGATCACTTTAATGATATTTAAATGGTAATTTTTCATACCTTTGTTCCACTTCAAAGCTTCAGTCCCCATTCATTCTAATAGCATGGGCATTTTTGTCAAAATTGAATTATGACTAAAAAGGAGTCTCTTAGACTATGATCTGTCCTGTGACAGAGGGTTTTGGGTCAACTATGGTCAGATTTCAAAGATATCAAATCAATTAAAAAAAATCTTTGAAGTTTTTTTTTCAGTTTCCGTGTTTGTGTAGTTACTGCATTTGCCTATCCTATAAATGAAAAGTGTCAAATAAGATGCTAATAGTACATTTTGAAAGTATAAAAGGAAAGGTACTGTAGCAGCTTTCATATTAAACAAAATAGAGAGGAGAGAGAGTGACTGACAGAGAGATGGAGTAATTGGCAGAGAGTTGAGTTGAAAGAGT
>NW_015542477.1:2239115-2259969 GCF_001515605.1 Sinocyclocheilus anshuiensis
AAGAGTGTTAACAAGAGTTAGTGTCGAGACTGTATGATTTTTCCCCCCGTGCAAGAAAAGAGCCATGTCCAGTGTGAAAGCAGCACAGTGGAGCATTATGGGATTAATCACATTTAACACAGAGAGCTCCATTCATCCCTAGCAGCTGCATTAGAAATAACTCTAATGTAATCAAGAAATCCTGCAACAATCCCTTACATCAGGCCATGACCTTTTCCCGTGGTGAATCAGTGTGTGCGGTCTGATTTCTCAAAATAGTGGCTCAAACATGGCAAACTGTCACTTTTGTTGCAATGTTGCATTTACCTCATCGAATTTTCTTATTTTGGCATTGCTAACCTTTGTCTGATCCATCTCATTTGCACATTTGTTATGTCTGTGACATCACATGAGGAAATAGCATTTATCATTGCAAATTAAATTCTGCAAGACTTTTCCACCTCCTGCTGAGAAATGTCAACCTGTTCTCCTTCCATTCCTCTGTCAGCCAGTTCCCCCCCCTTTTCCGGCCTGAGTGCCAGCCTGTGCCACCCTGATGCTGTGGGATATTGAATGGAAAGGTTCAGTCTGGTACCAGCTAGTCTCTTAATCCTGGATGAATTTGTTGTTCAGCAGTTGCATAACCAAGAGCCGTCTTAACTCCAAAAATGTGCTTTTCGTTTCCTTTTCCTCTTAGTAAAGGTGCATGCAGACGTAAATATCATCCATATGGTTCTGTTTTTCTCTTCTTTGTTTTCCGTAGCCTTCGATTATTTCATAATTGCTGTTATGATATCAAAACTTATGAGCTATTGTTTTCAGTTTCTACCCAAATAAATGTTTTCTTTAACATAATGGACCCAAGCCTGTTGCTTTCATGCAAACGATAAGCAAACAAGTGTTACATTTACATAACCTCATTCGTGCTTTGCTGTTTTTAGTAATGTTATGTGTCAGCTGTTTTGGTATGCGTTATGGTTTTTTTTACAGTTGGTTTCTCTCTGTCCATCCTCAGCTACATCTTCAGGCTGAGCTGTACACGGTTAGGACAGTGGGCCATCGGCTATGTCACCAGTGACGGCAACATCCTGCAGACCATCCCACATAACAAGCCTCTGTTCCAGGCGCTCATCGATGGATGCAGAGAAGGCTTGTGAGTATCTCAGACAGATTAAATTGTTAAATAAACGTCATAGCTTTGGCCTAGTAGTTGCTGCATGTTGAGCCATGGTGCTCATGTGGGCGTTTTGAGTTCCAGTCCCAGTCCTCCCTCCATTAAGAAACTATTAAACTAAATAATTCAGCTCTACTAAACGCCCACTATCTCAGTCACTTGCAAATACTCTCAAATACTCTGATCTGTTTCAGTCAAATGTAGGTGCACATTTGACTTTTTTAGAGTCTTTGATCTTTCTTTGATTTAATGTCTAGACAGTGGGGCTGAAGACGAGTGGGTTATGATGTCACTACATGGAAAAGTCTGAGCTCATGAATACTAATTTGGTTTTGTTCCACACTGTTTTGGCATTAAGATACAATGTCATTCAAGTTTTACATTTGATCAGATATTTTTATGTGACCTTTCAATATTTTATCCATCTTGATCTGCATACATACAGTACATTTGCATAAAGCAATATATAAAGTAACTATAATATTGCCCAACTCTTTATGTAAAGTTAGATATATAAGCATGTTCGACTTTATCCACATACATACAGTATACTTGTGTAGGCTGAAATATACTGTACAGCAAAATAAGCAAATCTCAACTGCTTGATTGCTTGCAAATTATATTATCGTCTAGCTCTGATCTGCTTGAAGCAACTATAATGCTTAAAGCTATTGAGATACTATTAACAATAACATTATGATTTTCTGTAAAGCTGTTTTGAAACAATATGTATTGTATTGTATGTGTATTGGCTTTTTCTACATAAATGCAAGAAAATTATTTCCTGCGTATTTTAATATTAACTGGCTTAAGTTTGATTGAGTGGCCAAAGATGGGGTTCTGGTGCCCCTGTGTCCAGATCTGCTCATTTTGTCCCATTTTCCTGGAATCAACTCCCGTAGTTCTTCTGTGAAGCACCCTATCGGCTCAATATGTTCTGATAAATCGGCAGTCTCTCTTGTAAACAAACACACACACACACACACACACACACACACACACACACACACACACACACACACACACTCTCACACTCACACTCTGTCCCCCCTTTCTCTTTGTTGGCAGGTGTCTTACTGGCATATCTGTTTAGGGCATTATTTATGGGTTTAGCTGCATGTAGCTGTCACCGTTGCTGTGTCAGCTGTCTCTGAACCACATCACATCACTGGTTTGTGGCTCTGTTTGCCCGGCCCAGCGCCACATGCCAATCTCACACCATCTGAGCTATATCTTGGTCGCCAATTCCGTTCAGATAATGAATCTGATATGCTTGCACAATGCTAGTTTATAAACCCAAAAAGAGCATACATAGTAATATTGTTAATGGATGAGAAACTGATTTCTACAGAATTTGAACACCTGTCAGTTAATGTTCTGTATTTTTTTTTTATTTATTTTTTTTAGATAATTTGATTATGCTTTCAGCCATCAATAACTGCTGTCAGCTCTAATTAACACATTTTGTCATGTTTAAAACAATTCTGCTGAATTCTTTCCAGCCCAGAAAATGCCCAGATTTTGTCTGGACATCACTCTCTCTCTCTCATCTGATTGCCTCAGTCGAGAGATTTTGATCCCTGCTGTAAGTGCAGCGGTTCAGAAATTGGCTGTGATTGGATGGACTGGGGAGGTGGCCCACTTTCACAGCACTGCTAATGGAGATGCCACAGAGCCAGTTGCACATGAGGACAAGTCTCTCAACCTCGTTCTCTTTCTGCTGTTTTTCTCTCCATCTGTAGTTATCTGTTTCCAGATGGGCGCAGTTATAACCCAGATCTCACAGGCCTATGTGAACCCACCCCACAAGACCACATTAAGGTCACACAGGTTAGTAACCAATGCACGTTTAGGTAGGCTATATGTCAGATTTTGTATATTATCTTTTTCATCTATTTTTTTTTCTCTTTTTTCGGACTTTTCAGGAGCAGTATGAGTTGTACTGTGAGATGGGCTCCACGTTTCAGCTGTGTAAGATCTGTGCCGAAAACGATAAAGATGTAAAGATAGAGCCATGTGGTCACCTTATGTGCACTTCCTGTTTGACATCATGGCAGGTATGTATAAAGGTGTTTTTATAGTTTAGTAGTGTATTTAATTTGTCCACTATCAGTGTCCAGCAGTCTCACAGGAAAATTTTGTCTTTTTTTTTTGTGAATGTAATGAATAAATTGGATCCCACATTTTTAATATCTTTGAATTTCTAATATCTCATATTTCATCTCAAGCATGCTCTTTAATGGCACCGTTGTCACTTCGTAACTCAGTACAGTATTGTTTTTGGGAAAAATAGAAAAGCTTGTACAGAAAGTTGTTCGGTGTAGTAGAGATGACAACACAACTGTGTTACAGTCATAATCTTAGACAATACTATAAAAATGATATTATTTATTGTGTGAAAATAATTATTGCAAGGATTGTTTTTCAAACTATTTTATATATAATATTTTTTTATTATTTAATTAATCATATTTATTAATTTGTTATATTTAATTTGTTTTTTATTTTTGTTTTTATGATGAATTTTCATATGGTGAAAAAAATGCTGGTTCCAAAGTACCTTAAGCTTTACTATTATGTGTTTTTTTTTAAATAAGCATTATTCATGTAGTCACACTCTACTGGATTGCTAATGCTAAAACAGCTTAACGTTACACGTGTGTGCTACCACCACACCTCTCATGCACAGCTGCGCTCATGCATGAAATAAACATGTCTTATTTTCATCTACTATGATGAAACTCTTTGCATCACATATAAACGCTTCAGTGATGCCCAGTGCTCAGCTAATGAATCTAGTTAGAAGTGCTTTAATGGCATGCTATGACCTGAATACTGAGCGTCATCAGGGCTCAGAGGGGAATGAACAGCAGGTAATCTGTCTCTCCGTCGTCCTTGCGGTTGTCCTGATCACAAATGCAAGCAGCACCACAGCGGGCAGGTGAAGGGGCGGCAAATGTGTCCGGTCTGGTTGCATTTATCTTCTGGGTGTGTGTTTCTGTGTGTCAGTGCATGATTGTGATTGAGGATGTTTACATGGTTGATGTTAGACATGTGGGGTGAAGTGTGTATGTGTTTACATTTTAAGTACCGGCCGAATTGCCAGAAATGCTCAGATCTAGGGTGTTGTCTGAGCATCAGAGTTTCTCTGACGATAAACAAATATTTCAGGGCCACGGTAGGGTCAGCTAAACTCGGATGCCTCAGCCAGATGCATGGTGCTTTTTTCATTATAAAATAAACTTCAATTGCTCACTCATGTAGGTGAAGCAGGCTCGAAACAGGCCAGCAAAATGTGCTGATTCCATTCCTTAGTTCTTTTCCCAGTAATATCCTATCATTCATCATTATATCACTCAACAATTGAAGAAAAAAGCAGTATTATTGTAATGTTTCGTGATTGGTCGCAGTAGTTTACACTCAGCTGCACATGGATCTGTTACCATCTGGGTTTCTGAGAGGCTGGAGATCAGATTTGTGCTTATCGACCATGAACCTGTGTTCTTTACTGCGTGAAAGTTGAAGTGAAGCGCTCAAGGTTATTGAATTCAGAAGAGCACTTCACTGAAACAGAACAACGGCCCCTAAAATTATTTTGACACATACAAATGTATGAATGTCACTGCCTTAAATAAGAAAATGTCAAACCAAAGTTCCATTTATTTTAACAGAAATATAGCACAAAAACATTTTTCAAGTGAAACATTTGAGAACAAAAATTAGAAAAAGTTTTCTAAAAACTATTTTTCTGAGAAGATGTCTATGATGAAACAGTAGACTCAGCAGCTCAAAACTTAGCAAAGTGTTTGTAAACTTTCCGGTTGTCAAATGTGTTGCATAATGTGCTACTTTAAGTTTAGATGCAAGTATTTGCTTGTGTTTGTGCCACATTTAAGTTTAAGAATGTGTGAAGAAGGGTGTCATGACAGAATTGTCACTGAACACACATGATCAAATTATCTTAATATATAATAATATAATAATATAATATATATTAATATATAATAATATATTTGATAAATTAATTATTATTAAATTATCAAAAAGATCTAAAATGGCATCTAAAAAGCCTCAGCTGCGGTCCATTGAGTTCATTTTTGGACAGCAAGAGACATAATATTAGTGCTGTGTGGCTTTTTAAAATCTCCTCTGTTGTTGCTCACCCGCTCACTTTCTAGAACAGCCAAAGTGGTATTCCTTTTAACCTGTCACCTACCTATAAAAGGGACCTAACCGTTAAATAAACCATTGAACCGGTTAAGAGCCTAGAGAAGTGTTGTCTCACCCCTTAGCTGGCAGAGGCATTAATATTCATTGCTATTTTTCTGGTAAGTTTACAAACACACACAGCAGCAAAGTCTGTGTGGTGACTATCCCTTAGAAATCTCACTCTCCTTTCATTTTTAATGGACTTGTTTTATGCCGAGTCAGTTTGGGTGTGTTTCTTTTTCTCCGTTTAAGGGCTTTAATTAGGATTAGGTTTCAAACAACGCTTTGATGTCTTTTCAGCGACCCCTCAACCAGATGGCAGCCATGATCATCTTTTGTTCTTGTAAATATCGACACACTTTGATTCTCCGAGTTTAATGGAGGAAATGAAAGATGATTGTTTTTCATTTTGCCATGTGTAAGCTGTCTCCAGGCCGTACCGAGCCGTGCGACATGACGAACTTGCCTGCCTGTGTGTGTGTCTGTCTTACTCTGCTGTTTCCTAAATCACAAAAAGAGAAGTTCGGTACCCGGCTTGAGGGGGTAGCATGTGCGTTCCAGCTGTTTGTAATCAAGCATGGCTCTTCAGATCCTGCCAGTAAAGAGCTTCCTCATGGCCGAGGCATATTTCCACAACAGTCTGTCAGTGTTTACAGCACTATACAAATAAGCAGCCCAGAACCGTTGGAGTCGAGTTTACCGGAGGTACTACGCTGTGTGCATGTGCTCGTGTCTGTTTCGAGTGAGAGGCGTGTGTGTGTGCGTGCGCTAGTGTTTTAAAGTTCACTCTTGTGTCTTTGACTCTTTTCCGCAGGATTCTGATGGTCAGGGTTGCCCGTTCTGTCGCTGTGAGATCAAAGGCACAGAGCCCATTATTGTTGATCCGTTTGACCCACGCAACGAAGGGGCCAAGTGCTTCCTCCTGGACCACTTCAGCTCCCCAATGCTGGACCTGGATGATGACGATGACAGAGAGGAATCGCTGGTTATAGACCATATCAGGAAGGTAAAATATCCATGAAATTTCCAACTTCATATCAAAATCCACCCTATTTGCTTACTGGTACCTACTGTTTAAAAGTTTGAGGTCGGTAAGATACATTTATTTTTTTATTTTTTTAATAAATCTCTTATGCTCAATGCTGCATTTATTTGATCAAAAATACAGTAAAAACAGCAATATTGTAAATTATTATTACATTTTAAATTAAGATATTTTATGTATTAAATATATTTTAAAATGTTACTCCTGTGATGGTAAAGCTGAATTTTCTCCAGTCTCATTACTCCAGTCTTTAGTGTCACATGATTAAAAGTATTCATTTCTTACTAACCCCAAAGTTTTGGGCAGTAGTATATATGTACTGAATGTTAATTTGTATTAATTATGTAATATTCATATCAGTTATGTACAGTGAAGATTTGTTCATGGACTTTTTAAAATTCATCAGGGCATGTTATTAAAAAGATTAAAAAAAAATGCTTATCTATGTAATATTTTATATACATTTATAACTTGTTCACCTCTTAAACAACTTCCTTTTTTTGGATAATGTCACCAAGCCCTTTTATTTTTCAGTCTGTCCCATCCATTCTTGTATGTAACGCCCACTTTTCAAGGCTCAGTCAAATACTGATGGATAAAATTAATTCCAGACCATTTTTTGTTTGTTTCTGGAATATGTTGCATTATGTAAGCAAAATTGGTTGCAAATGAATTTCATGTTGACTTTATCATAGGTCTGTTGGTTCGTTATCATAGGTTTACAAGTATGCAGAAGTTTGTTTCTGCCCAAACCTGCTCAGTAGATAAGATTTCATTCATCACTGTTGTCATTCCATGGCCAATCTTCTTTTTTCTAGGCATTTTAATCTCATTCTTCACTGGACTTCAAAGAGGCCTATATCCTGCTTTTATATAGGTGCAAGAGCCTCCTGCTCTCCACCAGCATAAATGTCAGTCTCTTTTATTAGAAAAAAAAAAAAAGCCTGTCGGAACATGCCTCACGAGGACACAGCCTATGCAGCTTTGCTGAGTAGATTCATTAAATGGTAAGAGTTTAGAGAGCAATAGAGGGCACCTTTTGGCAGGAACGTTTTTAAATAGAAATGGGAGATATTAGTCTTTTTCCTCTCCCCATAATGCCCTTGCAAGAGAACTTGTAGAGGATATTGGCCTCCTAGTGGGTGAGAACTAGTTTGTACTAAGAGTAGTGCACATTATTCACCTTTAATTTCCTGTATCGTTTCTCAGAAAATTTAATTAGCAGCTCTTTCCCCCTCTATAAATATTTTTCTACACCACGGACAAAAGCTGGCCAGCTGCAATTGCTCTTGGTTCATGGATATCTCATATTCATGGATATGCTAATGAGGCTATTAGTTGATTAGGAAGTTGAATACCCTAACCTGCCCAAAGCAATTCAATGAGGTAATAGGCCATTAGGATAACTTTGTACACAATCATGATGATGGTAATAATGAGTTTGTCATTGTCCTTGTTGTCTTGTTTGTTAGAAGCATTTTATCTTAATCAAGACCGAGACCTGTGTAACATTGAGTGTTTCTGTACTGCCCTAATTTAACTGGATTTTACATTTTCTGGGGGGGATAAAACTTGAGTGCAGCTTGATTGTGTAAAACATTGTGTGAAACATGATTTTAGGAAGTTGTGGATGACTGCCAGGCTGTTGCTATGTGGTCGCTAAGGTGATTTGAGTGTTTTCATCTGGTTGCTAGAGTGTTCTTGGTGGTTGCTAGGTGGATTATAGGTCCATGGTTCTCAACCAAGAGACCGGAACCCACTAGGGGGCATCAGTAAACTTCCAAAGGGGCTTTAAAATGGCTTAAAATTATTTAAAATAAAACAAAACAAGCTTTCAAATAAGCTAAATCAGATGTAGATATTTCCCTCAAAAACTGTAATTTTAAGAAGCAGGATTCCCATCGTTTTGGAAAATCTGGATATATGAGGAAGTGTTATTTTAGAATATAAAATCTTTTAATAAAAGATTAAAAAGTCATGGTCATTTCTGTAATGAAAATAAGTTTCTCTAGTTATGACAAGCTCTTAAAAACAGGTATAAATTGCTATTTGTGAGTGAAAGATATATTTTAAAACATTCAAATTGTTTTTTTTATTTTAATAATTTTATTTTGAATGGGCTTTTGAATGTTGTCTTTGACAATGGGGGAGTCAAAAAGGTAGAGAACCACTGTTCTAGCCGACTTATTTCTGATTGTCCCAAGTCTAGTTTTAAACTTATAGATATGAACAAACCCAATAAATGATCAATAATAATGATGCTTGTCTTTGCAAACGCTACTAAATATTGCATAAATCGTCATCAGTGTTTCTCTCCTTCTTTGCGTAGTCCATGGAGATCCAGAACTCGCCAATAATGTCTCCGAACTCATCCCCTGTGTGTGAACGCCGGAAAACTGCTGCAGATCACATGGGCCCACACTTGAACATTCCACCCGTACCACCCCGCCTCGATCTCATACGTTCTCCCGCTCCTAGTCCCACAGGCTCACCCAAGGTATAATTTGTTTCAAGGTATCACGATACAGTTTTAGATTTTTCTCCGTTTAATTTCCTTACGTTCCAAATTTCTCTTTTTGCTTTGCAGTCATCTCCAGGCATGTCCAGAAAACAGGACAAACCCCTTCCTGCCCCTCCACCTCCACAGAGAGACCCCCCTCCCCCACCTCCACCAGAACGCCCACCTCATATTCCTCAAGAGGGCCGGGCCGCCTGGCTGGTCACCCCATCGTCTGGCCTTCCCAGAGACCCCAGAGCACCCCTGGAGGCCTGGAGCCCTAAAGACAGCACTGCCTTGTCAGACTGCAGGACGTCTGCTGCAGACCGCTCCCCCAAACTCGCCCACGCCGCCCCTGCGCAAATCAATGGGAGACCCCTCAGCTGCTCCGGTGCAGACTTGGGATTAAACCGGACCAGCCACAGACTGAACGTGCAGTCAGAGTGTAGTAAGGTTAGGAACGCACACACATTCCTTCTGTATCATGCGGATCACGTTCACACGCTCGTTTTGGGGAGCGGCACTTTATATTAGGGCTGGAATGTCCTTCTTTGATAAGCTGAGTCAAGAACATGAGATAAGAGCAGAAAAATGACCGGACATTGTGCTTTGAAATCACCTAGAACCTTCTGTACTCATTCACAAGCCCTTACATGCCTATTTTAAGCCATAAATATTCACTTTTTGCCCATGGCTGTTACTAAGCAACAGTGACGATATTCGCAGTAAAGCAAGGCTGTGAAATTCAGCTGTGTGTAGTGCTTCTGGCCCTGGCATTAAAAAAAAGGTATTTAAAAAGCATTCAAAGCCTTTCATGATTACAGCAGTTGCCCTCCCACCCCACCATGTGTTTTTGCATATATCTGGGTTAATGTACAAAAATGCAAAACACACACACATTCGTGGCTCTCTGAGAGTTTATAGATTATTCGTTAAATAAGCGTGTTCTGTGAGAGGGGATTGGAGAGAGTTAAATATTTGGTTGCAAAACTGTAGTGGGTCTCTCATTAAAGCCCTTTTGGAAACTAAGAACGTCTCTGAGATGTTTTGGGTTGTTTGAAGTGCATGTGGATCTTTTTTATCTTTTTGTTCTACTAAGGTTTGCAACATGCAATTATATGTAACCATCAATTGACTGTAAAATTCCCTTTCTCTCTCTGTCCCGGGTTGGCATGCCAGTGTATGGATTAATTTAGTGTCACAGTGTGGGCACAGAGAGTTTGGCCCCTGTTCTCCCGTCACAAGCCCACACAGCTCTGTTCAGCCCACCGCCTGCAGGCCACAGCTAGTGCGCAGCATCACACGCTGCTCTTGATCTCTGAAATAAACCGACTCAGACATCAGAGGCTTCTAGAGCTCCATTATGGAGGTCTAGAAGATCCTTCTGGTTTATTCACTAGACACATTTACAGGATATTCTACAGGAAAATATATTGTATTCTCAGATCTACTGTATCTATCTATCTATCTATTACCGCTGACCAGTATATAGAATATTTATGATACAATATTACTGTGTTTCATATGTCAAATGTATTATCCATCCCATCCATCCATCCCTCCTTCTGTACCTATCTATCCATCCTTCAATCTATAATTAATCCATCCATTCATATTTCCATCCATCTGTTCATCCGTCCTTCTATCTCTATCCATTGTGTGTACATCTATCCATCTATTTTTCTATCTATAATCCATCCATCCATCCTTCCTTCCATCCATACATATTTTGTGCTGTTGTTCCATCTGTCTGTCCATCCATTTTTCTATCTATAATCTCTCTGTCCAATCCATCCATCCATTGTTCTGTTTTTCCATCTATCCATTCATCCCTCTATCCATCCATCGTGCATATTTTGTTCTGTTTTTCCATCCGTCTGTCCATCCATTTTTCTATCTATAATCTGTCTGTCCAATATATCCATCCATCCATCCATCTGTCTGTCCATCCATTTTTCTATCTATAATCTGTCTGTCTGTCCAATCCATCCGTCCGTCCATCCATCCATCCATCCATCCATCCATCCTTTGTTCTGTTTTTCCATCCACCTGTCTGTCCATCCATTTTCTTTTCTATAATCTGTCTCCATCCATCCATCCAACTTTTGTTCTGTTTTTCCATCCACCTGTCTGTCCATCCATTTTTCTATCTATAATCTGTCTGTCCAATCCATTCATACTTCCTTCCATCCATCCATCTATCCATGCATCATTCTGTCTGTCCATCCATTTTTCTATCTATAATCTGTCTGTCCCATCCATCCATCTGGTTAATTTCCCCATCCATTATAGATCTGTTCAAATAGATACAGTATTCATCCACTATGGATCTGTTCATTCTGTCCCATATGGATATTTACTGTATATATACTGTGTGTGTATATATATATATATATATATATATATGCCTGGTTGCTTATTGATCACGAAATCTAAAACTGTGTAATCAAAAATGGCTTGGCTATATTATTTTATCATTGCGTGTTTGTGTATTTCTCTGCAGTCTTTCATCAACGGTCTGTTACCTGGTGATGAGTACGATATTCCCCCTCTGCGTCACTCCCCTCCCCTTGTGGACCACAACCAGAGGTAAGCGCCACACACACACACACAGACACAGACAGTTGCCACTCCCATCCCTGGAGCCCTGCTGCAGCTCTTGTTCTTTGTGTGCATGTTGATCATAATCGCTGTAAAGCAGCCAAATCTGTCTGTCTTTATTCTGAAGGGAGCCTCAACAAACAAACAACCGTGTTTACTCTGCCCAGTTCACTCATATCATGTTCAAATGATTACAAATCACCTGCTTGCCACTCTCAAGCACTGTGTTTTTCTGTGGACTCGCTGATCTTTTGATGCTGATTCTTAGCGTCTTTTCCTGCTTTGCTCATTGATCTGCTTTTGTAATGTTCCATGACTAAATTATTGCTTTCTTGCAAATGATTTCTGTGGTGAAAATACAAAAAGATCATGTGGAATTAATAAATGTGTTAATGTGATCCAGGGATTGTGTGCACAGGCTGCATCCTGTATATCTCCAGAGTTCTGTCAGAACAACACACACATATACAGACATCAGTGTTTGGACACATGTGCACCAATTATGCAAGAGCACCAGGATCCGGAGAGCATGTGCTCTTTAAACAAACATAAAGGCACACACACACATAGATCCAGCAGTGATGGACTTCCTGTGGGGCTTTTGAGGGAATTAAGCAGAACCAGCCTATGAGAGGTTACACTCCAAGCAGCAAGCCTTATTTCCTCTTCTGATTATGCTCTTTCTTTACTTTATATTGCACTTAGAGTGCTGGATTTTTGTTGTTATTATTATAATTAGATAAAAAGAAGTGATTAACATGGTAAACTTCACCACTTAGCTTGTGCTGTTTTTGTGCTACAGATACAAATGATACTTCAAACTATGCTGCTTGTTCAGGAGAGGTGTGCACTTTCTTTTCTAAGCGAATGGACCTATACTTTTCACCTGGCTAATTATAAAATTCCCAAACATTCTCATTTGAATGTGATTTGACTTTGCTTTGAGAAACTGCAAAGTTACGGAACATGTTAAAAACCGCTCAGATCACCATACTTTATAAAGAGTTCTAGAAACACTCTAAATGCCTTAGCAATGCCCTGACTATCATCCATAGCACCCTAGTCATTGGTTTGGTTGTCAGTGTTAATAGCTTCATTCATGCAACACTGTTGTGCTCCTCTCAGCAGTTCCTGCTACAAGAAAAAACTGTTTCTGTCACTGCTTTGACAAATGAAACCAAGAGGCTCTGGAAACCACAATGATTGTTGTTTAGAGCACAGAAGAATAGTGTTGTGTGTCTATGTGGTGTATCTGTCCATAGAGCTGCGTCAGTAGTCAGTGATGTGTTTATAGAAGCTGAGATCATTGTATTGTTAGTAAGCATAGTAAGGCTTTTCTGCTGGCTTCGGGGCACACTGAGTTCTTTGTGACGGACATCACACTTGCCAGCATACGTTTACTGTACAGAAACACACACGCACACCAACGTCTTGGAACTGTTGAGAGCACTTTCCACCTCCTCAAAGAAAAGGAAAACATGTGAACCTGTCATCTCTCTCTCTCTCTCATAGGTGTTTTCACACTGCTATGGTTGGCTTCTCTTTAAAGACTTGGCAAATGTACATCTATAAACACTCTCTTGATGTCTTGGAAACAAGGAGCACTTCGAACAACGTAAAAAAAGATCTTTAATGAATCTCTTCATCATCACACGGACTAGAAATGTCTAAAGTGCCCTCTAATGGCGCATCACGGTAGCAGCCCAGACTTGGCAGGAAAACCGCCCATCGTATCCCAGTCAGAGCTAGTTAACCTCTCTCCCCCCTGTAGGTGCCGACCTGTTTAAATATTGGCCGCCTTTGCCTACTTCAGCCCAGCATGTGACTCTAAGTTAGAGCATTACGTGATTAAACTGGCTAATCTCGCAGCGACCAGCTCACACACTGCAGAGTGCTCATTTCAGTGAGTCAGCATGAAGGTGGAGAACATCGTCCAAGTCTCACGTCAAAGAGCTTTTTTCTAAGCGTGCTGCGGAGTCAGTTACAATGCTGTCATCAATGTAAATATTTACATATGGTTATTCCACACTTTGCTGTAATTTGGGAGCACATGAGGTGGTTTATTCGAGTATTTGCTAATGCAGTAATTCATATTTGGAGTTGAGGAGTTGTTCAAGTATGTATCAAGTTTTCCATGGTACAAACATGAATGATGTCTCAAATCATGCTGTTGTTGAGGAAAGATGTTCTTTTACTTTTCTAAGCCATCAGATTTACAATAAAACATGTGGAAAAAACTACAGATTTGCACTGAAAGGGGGAACAAGTCTATATAAAGATCAGAATACCATGGAGTCTAAAAAACACACTAAACTCCTTACCGACCGTATAGCAACATGCCGTGTAGAGCTGAATGGTGTCACTGTGGTCTGAGATCCCAATCTGTGGCCGATCTGATGCCTGAAGCATCATGGGATTGCGTGTACATGTTCCTGTATGTGTTGTGAAAAGAGTTTTTTGTGATCTGCAGACACACCAACCCCTTCACAAGCCACCGAAGTCTGACGGACAGAGTGGAGGACGAATATCAGATTCCCTCATCACATCCCGTCTGCATCACACAGCCGCCCGTCTGCATCCCCTTCCGCATCCCCAACAGGTAAACACACACACGCTAGTGAAACAATGACTCTTTTAATGTGCTTCCAACATTTACATGTGTTTTCTCTTCATAAAGGGCTTTAGAAAACGGCTCGTCGGATCTCTCAACAGACATAAAGAAACATAAACCTCCAGAGCATGGTGAGAGAACACACACTTGTACACACATACACACACAGTCTCTCATCTGTCATCTTCATTTTCTGTATGACCATCTTTTAGCATGATTGTGGGAGTTTGTGTGTGTTTGTAGCATTAGGGATTGAAGTTTACATTGTTTTATGTGGTGGCCGATGGTGGTTGAAGTCTCAGAGGCCAGTTGTTGGTCAGTGTAACTCTTGTGTTGTGTCCCTCAGGTGGGTTTGACTCTGGTCCGTTGATTTCGGGTTTGGCTCACACCACACAGTGCCCCCTCCACAACAGGACACCCTCAGACTATGACATTCTACTGCCCCCTCAAGGTAGCCAATGGTAGCGCCTCAATCTGATTGGCTGCCTGATTAGCAGACTGTTTATTTGATTTGTTGGTTTGTTTTGCTTTTACTATTGCATTGAGTAACACAAAATGAGCTGTGAACCACAACGCAGACATTATTCATTACTGAGTCGCTAAATCTTATTATTAGCTTCAATTATAAGAGCTGTATGATGTGGATAAGGTGTGTTTGTGCAGTGCTTCTTTTCTGAAATGTAAGATTAATTAGTTTTTTACATTTATTCACCTTCACTTCCATTAATCTTTGATTCTTGAATTGCCTTTCAGTTTAATTCAGTTATACCACCTTAATAAACTTTAAGGCTTTTTCTCAATTGCTTAGACACTAAAATTAATTAGAGCGATTTCCCAAAAGAAAAACTTGTTTCTCAAAAAGAAAAAAAACTGTTTTTCTGGGTTGCAAATCTTTTAATTTAGTAATTTATACTGCAGTTTCTAAAATGCTCTTTTTAAAGTCTCTTCTGCTCATCAAGGCTGCATTTATTTAATCAAAAAGACATTAAAAACAGTACTATTTAAAAAGTTTGACGTTTGTACAATTGGGTATGGCAATTGAGTAAACGTCCTTTAGAGTCCGAGCACAATAAGTTTATGCATGAGTGATATTTTAGCTCCATCTGTTGGTGAGAGGAGGGATTACAGAGGCATGTAGAAAGACTCAATGTCTCTCTCTCTCTCTGTTCTCCCAGCGTCTCCAATGGAAGACCCGTTCAACTCTCTTCCTCCGTCCCAGCCTCCTCCTCCTCCCCCCATCAGGAGCAGTTTCATAGAACCCTCCTCCTCCTCACTCTACCCCAGACCTGCCCGCCCCTCGTCTGGACACGATCACTTCCTGCTCAGCCCTGGTGAGGCTGATACCACTTATCTGTGACTATTAATGTAGTATGAATGTCAAATACTGCTTTATTTGGCTTATATTGGTATCTGATAATTGGTATGATTCACAGACACTTTCATAGACCAGTTAAATAACTCCGCTCCCAATCCCCCTGTGAGGAGACAAACCGGGGACAACATGAAGACGCCATTCAAGGCTCCGCAAGACTATGATCAACTGCCGCCAACCTCAGGTACCAAATCGAAAAAGGGTTATAAAGCAAGAAGCAAAAATAACAAACATTTAAATTGCAGTTTGCGTCCTTAATATTTTTTTTTTTTACAGTTCAAATTTATATTTCATATACACTAGTGTTCAAAGGTTTAAGGCCTGTCATTTTTAATTTTGAAGAAATTATTTATTTATTTATTTTTAGCAAGGATGCATTAAGCTAATCAAAATTCACAGTAAAAATGTTTGTATTGTTACAAAAGATTTCTGTTTTAAATACAATTCTTTTGAAGTTTCTATTCATCAAAGAATATAAAAATGATCACGGTTTCCACAAAAAAAGGAACAAAACTCTTTTTAACATTCATAACAGGAAATGTCAGCATTTTAGATTGATTTCTGAAAGATCATGTGATACTGAAGGCTGGAATAATGGCTGCTGAAAATTCAGCTTTTACCATCACAGAATATATTACGTTTAAAATAGAAAATATTATTAAATATTATTTTAAATTGCAATAATATTTTACAATATTTTTGATCAAATAAATGCAGTATAAGAGACTTAAAATAAAAATCTGAAGTGTGTACTTATTATTATATTCACAATATAGCCAAGCCTCCTATACCTTATGCTTGAAATGATGTAATATTAATGTTCAGAACAACATTGCTTGCACATCTAGAATGAGCCAAAAATATACACGTAATATCCTAATAAAACAGCTGTGAGCACAGCGTGTTGTTCTGAATGCATAATAGCCATGCAGGTTTATTAAATGAAGCCATTATCAAGATGGATGCGCTTATTAATTATTAGCCTGTAATGGGTTTTTAATGTGTTTAGAGTCTTTTTAGTCGGCCTGCTACCGTCCACTCTCAATGGCCCATTTTGACTAAACACTCTTTGTTTCCTGTTTACAGTGGCCGGAGATTGCTTCAGGGCACCTGAGAGACCTCCGAAACCACTTCCCAGGATCATCCCACCAGACATCCACAGAAGACCGCACGAATCGTCCCAGGAGAATGTCGACGCCAAGATCGCCAAGCTGATGGGGGAGGGCTACTCGTTTGAAGACGTGAAACGAGCGCTGATGATCGCGCAGAACAAAGTGGACGTGGCACGGAACATTTTGCGGGAGTTTGCGCTAGTCGCCCCCAGGCAGGGCCTGTAGCTTGCGCTGAAGTGATTTCAAACTATCTACGACTGTCTCTGAGCGTACAAACCGCAGGCTGACTTCTGTTTGCTTTTGTTTAGCACGTGCAGCAAATGAGACGAAAATGTGCGCTTTTCCGCCAAAAGGAGCCTAACGGAGTGTTGCGTTTGTAACAATGGGATCCTGTGAAAAAACAAAAAAAAGCCTTGTGTTTACAGTGACGTGGCTTATCTGCAGCGCTCAGGTCATCGTCGTTACAGCAGGGGACGTTCAAGAAAGAAACCGAAATTGAATTTTTCATATTTGGAGGTGTCTGTCCACATTTTAGAGTGGATTTGCTGCGTCCTTCAAAGCAGTGACGTTTGTACTTCTCTCAAATTGGCTGGACGGAATTGAAAGCAGCTCTGAACGCTTCTGTTAGTGTCTGCAGGCTGTTCATGCCTTTCCTGCCACTGCTGCTGCTGCACACACACATATTACCCACATCCAGCCGCTCCTTCCTGGCCTCTCGGGTATCATGAATTTTACAGTAATGGCTCTTGCTGTGACCGTTTCTCCTTTATCTCATTAATTCGCCGTGAACACGACAAACCAGATCAGATCGTTAGAGGCAGAAAAAGAGATGGACATCGAATATCAGGTTCTCAGTTCTTTCTGCCACCTTTTTCAGTTTAGCCACTTTTTATCAACTCTTTTAACGGACGCCTTTGACAACTGCGTGCATTCCAGCGTTCGCAAGCAAGGGCTAATATGGTTGTTTCATCTTCTGTAAATAGAACCTGTCAACCTGTCAACCTGTCAACTGGTGAAATAAAATAAACCCGAAAGCCCCTTTGAATGCATCGGTTCCTTATTTATTTTAAAATTAGTGCAGTGCAGGAGAAGCCACCTAAACCTTCCCCTTCCCTGTTTTCAGTTACCCTCAGCCCACTTGCACTGATGCCATATGCAAAAAAAAAAAAGAACTGGACTTGCACCATTTGTATAAGCGCCTGGCAAACAAACCAAAAACATGCAGAATATCATCTACGAGTCATTTTAATGGTTTGATGTAATAGTGATTTCCACAAACTGAAGAAAACTCCAGCAACCGCTTCATTCAAGGCCTTTTGGGAGTGCTGTGAAGCTGGACCACTTTGACTCCTGTTTTTTTTTTCCCACTGGCTGTTTGTCATTCCTCCCTATCAGGTTTTCTCTTGAACTTGAAACGTAATTTTTGCACTGGTCTTGTCTCCATCTTACACTTGAAAGTCTGAGAACTGAGTGAACCCTCCAGCGGAAGAGGACGTGGCCTTCAACAGGTTCACAAGGGGAACGGTGTGTTCATTTCCCCTCTTCTTTTTACGAGAGATTTTACTTTGTTGGAAAATGCCTTGTGGATCATTTAAAACCAGTGATGTGTGCAATTAATTTATACTTTGTTAAAAGTGTTCTTGGAGATTATTATTTTCTTCTTTCAGTAATGTTGGTAACCCGTGATCTGTTCTTGTGGAGAAAAAAAACAACATTTTATAAAAGCCAGTATTAACATCTGCTACGTGTGGTATTTTTTTTGTAATTGTTGTGAGTGGACAAAACCCCCCAGAAACTTACTTCAAAATGTACACTTTTATTGTCAACAAAAGTACAAAAACAAAAGTCAGTATTTACAATACTTTATGGCCTTCTTTTGCGGTTACCCTCTTTGGTTTCACTGCTGACCTGATGGTTCAAAATATGCGAGACGGTTACGCTAAACATGGACATTCAAAACACTCGTTTGTGGAGACGAAACTGAATACGCGTGACAAAGTGAGATTACGGTTTAAATAAAAAGGGTCTCTTTAGTGACTAAGCAGAAGCACAGCTAACCTTGCATTTCTCACACATTATAAATAGCCAAACACAAGCAAGACATTCAAACATTATTTACAGCTTCTTCAGACCACAATGAACGGAACCCATCCTTAACGACTACAGTGTCGGACATCAACCTGACAAACGTAGATACAAAAAATGTGTAAAAAAAAAAGGAATGCAGTTTTTGTAGTCTGAGGGAAGCGCAAAACTGAAAGGCTATACAGTGAAGTTTCACATTAACATACTGACTGAAGTTTGCCTTCCAGTACTCACTCTTTCTGTTAAGGCAGAATAATGGGGCTATTCTTTTATATTTATTTCCTATCAAAAAATAAAGGCTCTGCATGCAAGGTCGCTTCCACCCAGTCTGATACCAAGAGCGGATGTTTGCTTGTTTATACTATATGCAAGTCACGTCTACATTAAACTCTAGCGGGCCGTGTTCTGCTGAGCTCAGAGCCCTACAACTATGCCATCATGCAATGCAACCTGAAGGCCACTGGGTGTAGCAGAAAATCTCTACATTTCTAAACCCATTTTCACTACTTAGCCACTTTGAACTAGAGGAAATAACATAGATGTCATAGGACAGTGACATAAAGAGGTACCAATAAATAAAACATGAGCGAACAGAGGTGTAACAGCAGTGAATTCATCGTTCTTCCAGCATCCGACTGCGATCTTAGGAGTTTTCGATGAGGGACTGTGCAATATCAACACGTAGTCTCAAAATCCATTATTATCCGTTATTTTTTTCAATAATCCCAACGTTAAGTAGTGAACGCACTTCCCGTATTTACACAGGCCTAAAAAGTGCACAGCGAATTTACATTTTTTTTTTAACTATAGGGGGAACAAAACAGCTGTGCCCACCACATTAGCAATGCGCATGACACGAGAACATTCACTGGGAACACAAAAGAAAAGTCAGAATCGATCAAAAATAAATGCAGTCCTCAGTGCAGACTAAATTTACAATACAAGTGGTTTTCTCTTTTATACTTTTGAAGCGTGGTGGGGGATTTTCTTTCTCTTTTTCTGTTTCTTTTTTTAACAAACTGTTCATTTGGAATAGGAAATATTCTGAAAACATTCTGTGATGCGTGACACGCACGAGCAGCCCGAAGGAGGCGTCGCTGTCCAATCAGAGTCTGGAATTAGATGATTGAAGTGTGTAGTACTGCACATTCCGTGACCAGGCCTCTTTCCTGGTTCATTTCTGGTATACAAACACAAACAAAGAATGTGATTAGAAAAGATGAGAAGATAAGAATAGCCTGACATCAAAATATTGAGTTGGCGTACTCAATATTGCACATTTATTAGCTACTGTAATATACTACATTGTTTACATCACATTGTAATAATGATAGTCTTAACACCTCACTGTGATGTGCGTGATTCAGTTGAAAGATGTGCACAACTGTCTTCAAAAGAAAACATCTGTCGTGACTCACGTGTGATTCTGTTTTAACGTCTTTTACCTCAGTGAAAAATGTTTAAAAAAAAAAAAAAAAAAATTTTTTTTCCGAGTTCTCCATTTGGTGGTATAAATGAAAGATTCCTCACATTAAGCCACCAAACTGAGAACATGAGAATCAGAAAGGTCACAATGTTCCTCACCTATTTGTGGGAAGTGGAAACGGGATAGTTCACCCAAAAATGAAAATGCTGTCATTAATTATTCACCCTCATGTCGTTCCAAACTCGTAAGACCTTCGTTCATCTTCAGAACACAAATTAAGATATTTTTGATGAAATCCAAGAGCTCTCAGACCCTGCATAGACAGCAAGGTTACTACCACGGTCAAGGTCCAGAAACAAGGACATCGGTAAAAAATAGTCCATGTGACATCAGCGGTTCAACTGTAATTTTATGAAGCTACGAAAATACTTTTATGCGCAAAGTAAACAAAAATAACTTAATTCAACAACTCTTCTCCTAATCATGCCGTGGGGGAGTAGGACTGTTGATAAAGTCGATATTCCGTTACTTGGATTTTATCAAAAATATCTTAATTTGTGTTCCGAAGATGAATGAAGGTTTTACAGGTGTGGAACGACATGAGGGGAGTAATTAATGACAGAATTTTTGGGTGAACTAACCCTTTAACTTGTATATGATACTGAGAGTAACAATTACCTGCAATATTTGTGGCTATTATTTGACATTACATTTTTATATATATATATATATATATATATATA
>NW_015542477.1:2259979-2265233 GCF_001515605.1 Sinocyclocheilus anshuiensis
TATACCCATGCTGCTTATGACTGGTTTTGTGGTCCAGGGTCACACACACACACACACACAAATACACAGTACATATACATTTTTTTCTAAAATGAACCTTACATTAAAGTTTTTAAATATACTTTTATATTGCAACAATTTCACATGCAATATTCAAATCAATGTACAAACAACATAAAGACAGTATATTTTTTAATATTTGTTTAGTGGGATCTTTTTAATGACTGAAGGCGAGTATCACTGATACAAATGTCTCTATGAAACTGACCATTGATTATAGCCATTCAACATTACAGTATAAATTAAATATCAATTTGAACATTTATTACACTTTAACAAATAACTTTTAATTTAACTTAAAACCATTCTTAACATAAACCCATTATAATAAATGTCATATTTAGCTACCTGTGCCATTAATCCAAGAGCTCTCAGACCCTGCATAGACAGCAAGGTTACTACCACGGTCAAGGTCCAGAAACAAGGACATCGGTAAAAAATAGTCCATGTGACATCAGCGGTTCAACTGTAATTTTATGAAGCTACGAAAATACTTTTATGCGCAAAGTAAACAAAAATAACTTAATTCAACAACTCTTCTCCTAATCATGCCGTGGGGGAGTAGGACTGTTGATAAAGTCGATATTCCGTTACTTGGATTTTATCAAAAATATCTTAATTTGTGTTCCGAAGATGAATGATATTTGTTTAGTGGGATCTTTTTAATGACTGAAGGCGAGTATCACTGATACAAATGTCTCTATGAAACTGACCATTGATTATAGCCATTCAACATTACAGTATAAATTAAATATCAATTTGAACATTTATTACACTTTAACAAATAACTTTTAATTTAACTTAAAACCATTCTTAACATAAACCCATTATAATAAATGTCATATTTAGCTACCTGTGCCATTCAGCAAGTAGGAAATATACAGAAATTGAATAAAGTTATCAAACACTAAATTCTAAATTAAATATAGATGAATCCTTAAAGCTACAAAAGTTATAGATATCCTCTATTTTTCTTTGTTCTTTGATGAACAGACATCACAGCAGCTAGTTATTAGGTTATTTGGCTGCTATTTCTTTAAGAGCTGCCGCTGCTAAACGTGACGCGGATCTGACACGCATTGTGTTTTCTCACCTTTTACTGTATATATAATTGTGCTATAATATGAAATGATATACAGCGTGCCGGCGCATTTGTGAGTGCAATTGAAGAGCACGTTTTACAAGCATAGTATAACGGCAGTCAGAAGAGGAAAATTTGTTTTTACTGACATATGGCCTGACATCTCATCTGACCTCAGTTCACTGATGTTCTACTGAAGCTACCTCGTCACCTGTACCATTTCCACGCTCTTTTTACTCGCACCTGGCGCTGAGGTTAAGTGGAGCGCACGTCTGAAAAGTCTAATATATAATATATATAAAATTTTATATATATATATATATATATATATTTATTATTATTATGTATCACCCAGTTTTGGCAGGTGTGAATTTTCCACCCTGCTCTGAGCTTTGAATTGTAAAATTGCAAGCAAAAATATCCTCACCTTCTTCGTTCTTCTTTGACGGCTCTCTTCTCTTTTAGACATCTGCTTTATGATTGTTCTCCTCCAGTTTCTTACTCTCCTCTGAAGTGCCTGTCTCCTTCTCGCCGGTCTTCCAGCTGCCTTGTCTAACAGGACAATTTTACCTTGATTAATCTTTCAGCACATTTCAAACTGAGCTCTTGCGGCTAGACCATTTCTGGCTCGCTTGCTTCTCTTGTCAATCTGGACAAATCAAGATGATGTATAACAGCAGATACTGTGACTTCTACTGCAATCATATGTACTTCATCTGTACAGGTGGTAATTTAAATGTAGGCGATGAAATATACTCTGCTTTTTCATACTCTGCTTATTTTTGCGATGTCATGTTGCATCTTACCTTGTTTTCTTGATATAGAGCCAGTAGGTGAGTCCCACCAAAGCAGCGGCTACAAGGAGTCCAACCACGACACCCACAATCACTTTGGCCTGCTCGGCGCCGTCTTCGTTTTTCTCTAAATGCGATGGACAGATAAACACGTTATGAATTCTTCTGAAGCATTATGACTCTTCACAGGGAAAGGCAATGCTGGGAAATCAAAAATGATTGACAGAATCCTGCTATTTGAGAAAAATTAAAGCTGGGATTATTTCAAGATGACATTTTTTCAGGTATGACAGCTAAAAGAAAGAATTAAAAGACGTGAAGGCACAAAGTTTGCATGATGTCAGGATGCTTGACACCCTCCGACTCATGATCTTAACCTTTACTTCATTTTAAGTGAAATTCAAGTGAATGAAATCAGATGATCTTACCTGGTATGGACGTGTCCTCCTCAAATACTGAAATCAGATATAAAATCAAATTAACTTTGGGTGCAAAATTAAATCAAACTGGCATTTATGAAAAATTTGGTGCGAAGAAAAGCCACCACCCAACTGTGGTTTAGATGCAAAACCAATTTAAATCAGAAGTGAGTATTGTCCAATCAGATTCTAGTAAGGAAGATGACCACAAGCATGCGATAGCGGTCGGAAAGAAAGGAGGAGGTAAAGAGACTGCAGTCCAAGCACCCTGACACAGACAAACAAAACCAGAGCCAAAGCCAGAAACAAGAAAGAGAGCGCCTCATGCCCTGTGAGTGAGTGAACAACAGGACCTGAGAGAGAGCAGCCAGCCCTGTCTTTCCAGTGACCACACCAGGACACTAATACTAATATAGTAAAATGCCACTAAATCACCCTGCATTTGAATGGTGCATCAGGCAAACCTGTGTGGAACATGCTAGCTTCACCAATCTCCTCACATGCACATAAGAGAATGTTAGATACGGCATGTACTTATCAGGGCTGTCAAACTAGTATTATTTGTGCCACTAAAAAACGTAAAGACACAAATTGTACATCAATAATGCTAATTCTTTATTATTGCAAAACTAGTATGTTTCACCTATTTCTGTTCAAATAAACAAGCAATCTCAGTGCTTGTGCCCGCTCTCAAACCACTTGTTATTAACCATGTCAAATATGTAAGCTAATGCTTCTTTTTAATCTAAATATGTTCTTGACAGCCCTATATTATGAGCCTTTTTAAAGGGGTCGATTGAGTGGTTAGTAACCCAGACAGCAGACAGTTTCGGCCCAGATCCGGCCCGCATGGATTTCACATGGGCCAGATGTGGGCCAGATCTGGGCCAACACTATGTTGCTGTCTGGGAAGCGTTCTCACAGCGGGAAACCCCTTCAGCGCGTTCAGTTGGCCTACTTACGAGAAAACACGCTGATCTCCTTCGTGTCCTCACCGAGTTTATTGGTCACAAAACAGCTGACGGTGAGGTTCTTACTGGGCACTACGGTCAGTTTGTATGTGGCCTTCCCGTTGACATATGACATTTCATCCTGCAGGACAACAACAATTGCAGTTATTTTTTAAATGACATTTTATAACCAGATTATTAACTTTATATGAAAAATACAAATAAGCAAGAGTCAGCAAGGACAAAATTGGTTTCATTATCGGACCCGTTTGCTTAAGGCGCTATTTAACACACCTCTCCACTAGACGGCGCTAATGATCCTCAGCTCATTTATTATCATAAAGCCAGCACCACCACCACACCCAGCGCTAATGGAAAGTCTCACAGAAAACACACACACACCTCAGGGTCGGGAAAAACGAGTGCAATGTGTGTCAGTAATCACACTAAATGAGTCGTCGTCACACACTGCAATATCCGTGTCATGAAGGCAGACAGGGAGCGCATAGAGTTAGCTAACGTACTGATACCAGCACTGCGATCTACAGGATCACAAAGCAAAATATACCAGAAACAAGCAGCCATTAAGATACAATCAAGTCCAGATGAATAGTAAATTATGATTTATTTCATATAAACACAAGTTTATTATTATACACTGTCGTTCAAAAACTATTTTTTTTTAAATGAAGGAAGCCTCAGATTAGGTTATGCCTACCAAGGCTGCATTTATTTGATCAAAAATACAGTAAAAGCAATAATATTGTGAAATATTAAAACAATTTAAAATAAATGTTTTATATTTTAATATATTTATTCCTATGATGGTCAGCAGCCATTAGCTAATCCAGTCTTTTAAGTGTATTTTTCAATTTCAGCTTTTATTAACATATTTAAAATAAAATCCATGTTCACTGTAAGGTAAAACATAACTACATAACATTCAAAATTCAGTTATCTGAAATTAGAAGGAGAAGCGTGTAAGAATTGATATCAAATTAATCAAAATGTTTTTTTTTTAAGTTTTACTGTTGGATTAATTACTGTTTCTTTGAAAGTACATATTGTTTTTAAGATTATTTTATACAGCTGTATTGTGTAATGTACAACAGTAAACGAAACGTGTAACAACACTAGGAAGACTAACTCGCATGTCTTGGATTTTACTCATATAATGAGTCAATATTTACAGTGTTGACCCTTGTTCTTAATAACCTCTGCAATTTACTCTGGCATGCTGGATATTAGCTTCTGGGCCAAATCCTGACTGATGGAGATCCATTCTTGCCTTATTAGTTCTCGGAGTTGAATTTGTGGGCTTCTGCTTGTCCACTCGCCTTTTGAGGACTGACCACAGGTTCTCTATGGGATTGAGATCCGGGGAGTTGCCTGGCCACGGATCCAAAATTTCAATGCACTGATCTTCGAGCCACTGCTTTATCACTCTTGCTTTGTGACATGGTGCTCCATCATGCTGGAAAATGCACGGATCATCACCAAATTGCTCATGGATCGCTGGAAGAAGTCGCTCTTGCAGGACGTTTTGATACCATTCTTTATTCATGGCAGTGTTTTTGGGCAGAATTATGAGAGGGCCCACTCACTCGGTTGAAAAGCAACCCCACACATGGATGGTCTCAGGATGCTTCACTGTTGGCACAACACAGGACTCATGGTAGCGTTCACCTTTTCTTCTCCGAACAATCGATTTTCCAGATGTCCCAAACAGTCGGAAGGAAGCTTCATCAGAGAAAATAATTTTGCACCAGTCATCTGCTGTCCAATCCTTGTACTTCCTGCAGAATTTCAGTCTGTCCTTGACGTTTTTCTTGGAGAGAAGTGGCTTCTTTGCTGCTCTTCTTGACACCAGGCCGTTGTGCAAAAGTCTTGGCTTCACTGCGCATGCAGATGCACTCACACCAACCTGCTGCCATTCCTGAGCAAGCTCTG
>NW_015542477.1:2265686-2267032 GCF_001515605.1 Sinocyclocheilus anshuiensis
CTTTGGAGGTAACCATTGCTAACAAGAACACAATGATTGGACGTGCTTCTTTCCTTCTTTTATAGCAATTAGTCTGCTCTTACAGTCTCATTACTATGATAGTGATTTCACCTCACTAGTACTCATTCACACTTTCACATGTGCTGCTGATATTAGTCAATTAATGTTAGCTGGTCATTTTGTGTAAGGATCAAAAAACAGTGAGATTTTTTTTATTTTTTTTTTGTGAAAAGTTAATTTTTTGGCCAATGAAGCTTTTAGCAATTATTTAAAATGCATCTGATCATTCTACACAATAATCTAGAAACAATGTGAATGAACTCCACAACAGCTTAAGCAGCAAACTTTGCAAAAAAAATGATGCCACTGCCAAAACTTTTGGCCACGACTGTACACAGGGTGTGACTTTATAATCCTGTTGGAAGCAAACCAATACAAAACACCAAATCTAAAGTCATTTATTTGAAATGCATCCACAGAGACCGGCCAGACACTGAGAAGCAGAAAAGAGCTAACTGCATGAGTATTTGCATCACGGTGAGCCTGTGGTACTCTGAGAGTGAAAGAGAAAGACGAGTGTCGGTCAGACCAAAACACTGTGACTCATGGGACACACACTATGTCTAGGATATCTGGGGTAACCAACACAGGCTAGTTTTTGGTGTCCTGCTTTGGCATCCCGGTCCTCACTGTCCTGTTTTCATGTCCTGGCTGTAGTCTCACAATAAGTGGAAATCACCTTACCTCAAAGGCATTTGGGAGGGTGGCGAGACGTGCCTCTGTGGAAATTCGCTTCTTGTCAAAATAAAAAAGCAAGAAACAAAGGCAAAGTCGCTCGCAACCAAATACCAGAGCCATCAGTCTGTGGAACACAGGACGAATAATAATTCTTTTTGTGCGATTCCAGACATTTCCGTCCCAGGACATCTGTTCCCTTTTTAATGTAAATTGAAAGTTGGCTCTTCGCTTCTGGGTGCTGAAAACCTGTGACTTCAAACACCTGTGCACCTTTCATCTTGTCTAGACCGGAACAGAGTTAAATATCTGGGCATCTTTCCTTCTTGCATAAAAAAGTACAAGATGCAAGGTTCTTTTGGGACAAGAGTAATGTCTACAACATGATGATATAAATCAGATCAGATTCAGATCTATATTTAGTCTGACAGTGATAGTGACTCACGTTAGTTCCGTTGACACTCCACTGTACATCAGGTTTAGGTGAACCTTCTGCCTCACACGTCAAGACTTTGTGTTTGCCGTCATTGCTGCGATGCTTTGTCAGACTTGTAATTTTAGGAATACCTAGAGATAATATCATTTTTATGCTTTCATACATTGTGTGTGTG
>NW_015542477.1:2267339-2273347 GCF_001515605.1 Sinocyclocheilus anshuiensis
TGTGTGTGTGTGTGTGTGTGTGTGTATAAAATTAAAATGTATAAAGTAATAAAATAAAATGTGTTTATATTCACAAACACATACATATATTAATAGAATGTTTCAAATACAAACGATTTATAAAATGTAAAAATATTAAAAGTGTGTATAATAAGTCCTACCTTCCACAGTAAGCTCAAAGGACAAACTGCGTTTGATTCCTTCAATGGACACGTCACACACATAGAGGCCTGCATCACTATATGTCAACTTCGAGAAGTCGGGCAGTTTGTCTAGTTTACGGTTATCCTGGAGAAATCGAAAGAGTTGCTTGATTAGCATGGCTAAATGAACCTAACCCAGGTCTGTTACATTCCCTTCCATCTCTTACCTTAGTCCATGTCACTTTTGCTTCAGAAGAGGCATTCTTTTCCAACGACACCATCAAGTTTTCCCCGAGCTTCTTTAACACCTTGCCTGTAGGAGTGAGGCTTACATCCAGAACTGAAAAAAAAAGACAGAAAGTAAGGAGAGATGACAAGCGTGTATCAGTCCGCTGCAGGCTCCTTTTTTGTACACCTGTCCTAAAAATATTTCAACCACTGAAGAGGCTGAAACGCATCACATTTCTTCGCCAACTCAGAATGTTAAGGCCCTCCTCGCACCCCCTTATTCTCGCCTGAGCAATTGTTTTCTATCCACACATGGACAGCTGAGATGCCACCAGCTTTGAAATCGCGCCACACAGACGCTGTGAAATACATTTGAGTCTCCAAACCGAAGCGTCACTAAATCCACATTATGGAGATCATCAGGCCTTTTAAACCAAACAGACACACACACTCTCACCTCAATGAGAATTATTGAAAGGCCAGAGTGTGTGAGCTTATCAGCGAGCTGGAGACCGTAGCAGCCTCAAAAACTCCTAATTAAGCTGTCTGCCTGCTGTCCCGCCCCCTTCGCTAATCCTGCTGAAGATAGATTTGATTAACATTTCGTTCGTGCATTAATTCATACTATAAAGGAAGGAATTAATTGGAAAGGAAAAGTTTGGTGAACTCCGGCTGCTCATTTGTTCAACGGCTGAGTCAGTTTCTTCAGGCTTGACTCTACAGCAACATTGGCGCAAACAACAGCTTGAGTTTGGTTGAGCTAATGTTGTTAGATTTTACACTTTGCCACTTTTAAGCCCAAATAATCAAATAAATTATGCTTAATGTTCTAAAGTGTACCTATAACTGATGGGTCTGTGCTGTAATTCCCTGAAATATTTATCTACGAAAATGTAGGTAATTTTTTTTTAGGCATTACAAAAACATGATAAAGGCTCAGTACAATTTGGTTTTACTCTGCTTCCCTAGTGAGTTTCGTATTCATATTAACACATTCCACAAACAGAAAACTGGTAAAATGTAACTAAAATATGGTGAATAGTTTAATATTTTCCCCAGAAAATGCTTGTAATTTTTTTCAAGGCTAGAATGCACTAGAATTTCAATGCATTTGCATTTATTCATGATCCATAAATCAAACAGTATGCTAGCAGGTTTGATGGTAATTTGCAGCAGGCTGGCTAAAATGTGTGTGTCATTTAGTTGAGAATACATGTTTTGGATTTGAATTTATTACAGTTCATTGCCAAGAAGAAGAACACAAGCTACAGTACCTTGTCAATGAACACAGGCTGGCTGTATTAGACGATTCTTTGAGCATAATACTGCACCAGATATCACTAAACATCGATGTACACGTTAACCGTGTTTTCAGAAAACCTGACACTTTTTTTTCTCAATGGAGAAAGCATGTGTCTGTTGCCAGATTAAGTAAATAATTATAAATAAATATTATATTATATTAATGTGACCATATGTTGAGAAACTTGCAATTATGACCAACAGATTGCAGAGAATGCATTTTGAAATCCAATTTTCTGTATTACCACTTGATTTTTAAATTTTCTATCTTTTCAAAATGTCAAAAATATCTTCCCATATCTGTCAAATGCTCCATCAGGTCTTTCTCTAGTGTGTAGATGCCCTAAGGGAGAGATAAGAGAGACAGAGAAATAGAGCTCATCCACTCACAGCTCACGGTGACAAACTGAGTGGACTCCATCACATCGTTGTCAAGCAGGGAGCACTTGTAAATGCCACTGTCCGCTCGGGTAACGCCAGTCAGAGTGTAAACATCCTTGTCCGTCACCATGACCTTCTTGCCCTAAAGAGGGCGAGAGAGAGAAAGAGGGAGCCGGTGTAATTAATCTGTAGAGAAGAATACGGGGCAGACAGCAGGACCCCGGAGATGAAAGACCAGCGTGGTTGCTGTGGACACGGCCGGAGATCTCTCACCTTAATGTTGAAGTTGAAGCTGGTAGGAGGTGGGTTTCCATCCGCCTGGCATTTCAGTGTCACATCATCACCTTCCCTAACGGGGCTCTGAGAAATAACCTGTAGACTCACCTTCTCAGTAGGGTCTTAAAGAGAAATAAAGAGAAAACAAACATTAGCGAAAACAGAAGTGAGCCTGAGGAACACGGCTGTCTTTGCACGGATTCGGTGTGACTTTCCATATCAACATGTAGCAAGCAACTATAAAAACATTCTCTAAGACACCGCGCCATTCTGCAGACCCCAAGGGGCTTAAACGCCTTCATTTCCACAACCATTTGCAGTCTCTCATTCTCGCCCTCGTTTTCTCGCCCAGCAGCCACAGAGCATTTCACATCACATCTTCACCCCGAGGCACTGAACAAACCTTTCAGCATTCAGATAAGAGAGAGAGAGAGAGAGAGAGATGCTACAGCAGACTTGGTTACCGGCATTATGCCTGACAAGACCTAGAAAAAAACATCAAATTGAACCTGGCTACCAGCTGAGACCTTCAATTCAAGGTTCAGGACTCATGAGATGGCTTCATGTACTAGGTGATGTACAGATATGCAGGCAGTCATGAACATGGATCCCTCAAACCAGCTGTAAAATCAAACAAATAAAGCATCAAAGCGCTAGGCACAGCATGTGTCACATCAAAACATTATCTCAGGAAGAGACAAAGCCCCAGCGCTTGACTACCAACCCAATCCCAATTTGTTTTCATCTCTGAGCTAATATGGCAGATCTGCCCCTAGAGGGAGCTGGTTTATGTACAAGTAGCCATGTAAAGTAACCTAAATCCACTGGCACAATAAGACATTTTACCTGAAGAGAATTTAATGATATTAAAGGACTGGGTAGCATCAAATTATAAATAAGATGATATAAAATACTGGCACACACTGCTACTGTACGTAAATACCGCCCCCCCCCAAAAAAAGCATGCAATTAAGCGCAAAACTCTTCTGCACCGATTCTATTTATACAGATGTGATAATAAAAATCATTGGCTTTTGGCTTATAAATTGCTTGTAATATTTCTATTTCTAAGTTACTTTAGATAAAAACATTGGCTAAATATAATGTAATTAATTTAATAATAATAATAATTATTATTATTAATAAAAATATGATAAAACAAACCATTCAAAAGTTTGGAATCAGTAAGATTTATTTATTTGTTGGTTTGTTTTGTTGCTGCTGAAAGAAATGAATTATTTATTTAGCAAGGATATTAAATTGATCAAAAGTGACAGTAAAGACATTTTATAATGTTACCAAAGATTTCTACTTCAAATAAATGCTATTCTTTTTAATTCATCAAAGAATCCTAAAAAAATAAATAAAAGCATCTGTTTTGAACACTGATTCACACATTCACAGAAATGAATGATTTCTGAAGACTGCAGTAATGGCTGCTGAAAATTCGGCTTTGCCATCACAGGAATAAATTACATTTTAAAATATATTAAAATAGAAAATCTCTTTTAGAAAGTAATAATCTTTCATAATATTGTGTTTTTGCTGTATTTTGATCAAATAACTGCAGTCTTGGTGAACATAGAAGACTTATTTGAATAACATAAAAAAAAAAACTTTCCCACCAATTTCTTTTTTTGCCTTTTTTTTAGGATAGGTCAATATATGAGACAGGAAGCAAAGAGGAAAAGAGAGAGGGGGGACAGGAATGGAAAAAGGTCTTCGAGCCGTGACTCGAACTCAGGACGCCCTAAGTGCAACGGCCGACTCCGACAATTTTTTTAATGGTAGTGTCAGAAAAGTACTGTTTAGTATGTACTTCGCTGCAATCAAGTTACTTACAATGAATAGGGAAGGTCTCGGGTTCTGAAACCTGGTCGGGGCCCATCTCATGCTTTGCCGTGCAGGTGAATTGAGATTCTACATCCTCTTTCCTGGCTGTGTACTGCAGACGGGAAGAAGTACTGGACAGACCTGTGACTGGGTCCTTCGTGATAGCAGACGTGATAATGATCACTGCAGTCACACACAAACACACATATAGACACATCAATCATTAGAGCTGACAAACGCAGAAACTGTCACACCTCGTCTACACTGGAAGTGCCTGAATCCACGTAGCCGCAGCTTGAGTCTGTCAACACTGTGAGAATGTTCACTAACCACAAACCAATCAGCTGCAAGCTCCAGACTTCAGCAACACTTAAAGGGGTAAGTTTCCTTTATTATACAGGCTATTTTAGAATAACCAATCTGCATGCGGGTGATTCTATAATTGGAGAAACATTTGGCATTGCAGAAAGTTAAGAAGAAAAAGATTTTCTTTTCAGTATCTTATTGAAAACATATTTAATTTTAATAATTCTGTGCTTGCCAAACACAAGTTACTTCCTTTTTGTACTTTTAATGAAAAAACAGATGTCTTTATGGTATTGTTTGTCAACAAATTAGCCAATGTGTAGAAATAACAATAAATCATAACAGGAAAAATCCTTCTTGTTTCATTAGACAAACAGTCCTTACATTCCATCACTTGAAACTGAGATAATATTTCACCTATGCATACCTTTAAAATTAAAAAAATACCTATGTCTTCACAGAACCGTCCACTTGGAGCAAATATTTTTCATCTGAAAATGTATTATATACAATATCCAGTTAAAAAAAGAAATGTTGTTTAAATATTATAAGGGTGCAAAAATAAATAATGTTTTTTAGGATTTTAAACAACAAATGTATTGTTTTTTGTGAAAATAGTTCATAAACAGAGTTGACCCTTTAAGTAACAGAATTGACAATTGTCCGATGGACTGTCAATTCTGTTACCGCATTGTCAGCATTGTTACTCTTTCTTGGTAACAGAGTTTGACAGTAACAGAATGGACAATTTTTCTTTATTTTTGCCAAAAACTCCACTTGCTAGCATAAATGCTAAGAACACATGGCACTAATGAAATCATGATTAAAAGACTTTTAAATAACACAAAGTGTGATCAATGAAAAAATCTGTTTTCCTTTTGATATTGTGGTAACAGATTTGACACTTTATAAAATAACTCTTGGTGTAAGAACTTTTAGATTAAAATATTTTCTTAGAGAGAGCACATAGACTTTTCGGTGCTTCAGATCTTAACAGTGAGGGAAAGTGACATCATTTCCTGTATCTTACATAGTTGTGGGAGATAATTCCACAAATTTAAAGGCAAAGTATGGCACGGTAACAGAGTTGATGCAAGATTTACGGACACACATTTTTATAAGAAAAAGTAATAAAATAATAATAATGTTGCAGAATTAGGTAAATGACTCTTTAGGGCTTTTATAAATAAAATGAATGAAATATATAAAAAAAAGAAAAGTACAATAAAATATTTTGATTACACAATGATACATGATGGAAAAAAAGCACCGACTAATTCAAACAAGAAATCATGATTTTCAGCTATTTAAGACTTTTTGCAAGAAATATTATATTGTTATGGACTGTAACATCTTGTAATTCATAACAATGAGTAACACAGTATTAAAATAATTAAAAATATAACCATTTGAAAAAAGCAGAAAAAAAATAATGACTTTGGACACCAAATGTACCTGCAATTATAGAATCACTCATATATACATGCACACACACACACACACACATACATACATACATACATACATACAAAAGCATAG
>NW_015542477.1:2273898-2279844 GCF_001515605.1 Sinocyclocheilus anshuiensis
GCACAGACTTTTCAGTGCTTCAGATCTTAACAGTGAGGGAAAGTGACATCATTTCCTGTATCTTACATAGTTGTGGGAGATAATTCCACTAATTTAAAGGCAAAGTATGGTACAGTAACAGAGTTGACGCAAGATTTACGGACACACATTTTTATAAGAAAAAGTAATAAAATAATAATAATGTTGCAGAATTAGGTAAATGACTCTTTAGGGCTTTTATAAATAAAATGAATGAAATATATAAAAAAAAGAAAAGTACAATAAAATATTTTGATTACACAATGATACATGATGGAAAAAAAGCACCGACTAATTCAAACAAGAAATCATGATTTTCAGCTATTTAAGACTTTTTGCAAGAAATATTATATTGTTATGGACTGTAACATCTTGTAATTCATAACAATGAGTAACACAGTATTAAAATAATTAAAAATATAACCATTTGAAAAAAGCAGAAAAAAAATAATGACTTTGGACACCAAATGTACCTGCAATTATAGAATCACTCATATACACATGGTTCGAATCTAAACTAGTCAGTCCAAGCTATGTCAAATAAATTCCATAGCAATCAGTTCATGCTTTTTGTAAATGAATCTTCTTCTTTTTTTTCAGACAGACGGGGAAATAAGTGGCAGAAGTTGTTCTGCAGCATGTCAAAAACAGGTACCAGGTGTCTGTCAATTAAAACCGTGACATGCTTGCAGTGTAGACAGCTCCAATATGCTTACAATATGCGCAATATTTTGTTCTGTTGTGTCGCAACATACCGCACACATCCGATGTAGAAACACATCATTGATTGTAATAACTTGACAGAAATATTACACATGCTTGTTGAGTCATTCTAGGAAACAAGTGCCTTCTCAATTGCAGAAAAGTGATTTTAAGAAAACTTCAGCAAGAATTTAAACAAACATAGTGACATCTGAAACTAAATTCATAAAAACTGATATGTTGGGATATTCTTAATTGTTCGTTTCTTTACCATCAAGGGTTTGGGCTCCTGACATTAGCATTCAGGAGTGAACGAAATGACTCTACTATAAAAAGCAAATTTAAATATTAACATTTGAAAATATTTTTAATATAAAAATATATATATAAAAAAATGAAATAAAGTATTGTTTTTATTTGATATGTGAGATATGTTAACAAGTAATAAAATAATGATGAATGTCATTTTATCATTTAAAATTACAGTTCACCATTATTTTGTGGTAAATACATGGTGTGACAGGGAATTAAATCTCATAAATTACACATAAATTATCCTGTTTTGATTAAAATTAATGATTTATATTAATGTGATCGGTCTAGTGTAAATTTGAAAACTAACACAGTTTATCATGGCACAATTTAAAATATTTCTGACTGGCTACACACTGATATACACTTTTATAATTATTTTAATATATTTAGACTTACAAAGCCCTATATTGTATATCAGATTTATGTGTTTAGTGCACTTGATTAAATGTTTTTCTTTTCATTGAATGACTGATGTGGACTCACTCTTGCCGTCATCCACTAGGGGCTGGTCGTTCTTCATCCAGATGAGATCTGCTGGTGGGTTGGCATTCTCCACCACACATTCCCCCAACTAACACACACACACACACACACACAGAAAAAAACAGCACATCTGCTTTAGTGACTGTATCACAACCTCTCATCAGCATGAATTTGGATGAGGTTCAAGTCTGCGATACTCAAACACTTTTGGTTTCGCCGGTCTTACACATCTACTTATAGACTCATGACACATAGTATCACGTTAGATTGTCACATGATGTGTAATTTCCTTCAATACAATTTAAGTGTGTATTTGCAAGTGACTTTGGGACTTTCCCTGTTGGTTCATGACATAATTACTCAAGGTACTTTTATCCCACTGCTGCTACAATTTTGGTGTGTAAGCCATGGGGTGGCCCAGGGAAGATACCTTTATATATATAATGACATCATCTGTATGAGCTTAAGTGGGTGGGGTTTTAACTCTACAGTTGTGATACAGGTCTTTAATTTCTTCACTTTCTTTCTCTCGCCCTTTTCCTTCTCTCTGGTTGAGTAAAAACGCCGCCAGAGGCCGTAGAGGCTCTGCATTAATAACACGCTGACAGGATCACATGCTGACGAGCTATCTGCCCCAGGATAGAGAGATCAGCAGAAAGAGAGAAGGGTAATAATGGCAGGAGAGCAGAGCAGACAGCGGGATGATGCATGAGTTCAGGTGTTCAGGGTGGTGTGAGAAATTCAAGATTTAGAGGAAGCACGAATGAGGGAGAGATGGGGTGGGGGAAATCGCTGTACCGTGATTCCGATCTCCGATAACACACCGGACCCTCCTCAGGAGCCGGACCATGATACATCACCTCTCGAGCGCAGAGTGCTGCCTGAAGCCTGTAGCTTCCACTGAGCCGTGGAACAGAGCAGCTGTGACTAAGCACTTTCCTTCCTGGACTCTCTGGGGGATTCACTAAGAATGAAATCCGCCTGCTAATAGCATCATTTATTTATACATGCTTTCTGCATTGTTTTAGCAACCAATTTTTAAGAAACCGTTTTAGTATTTTTGTAATTTTGAGGAAGAAAAGTAATTGGAAAACAGAAAATGCAATTTCATTGCCAAATCATGAGAAAAAAAAAACAATTCGAACTGTTCTTGCAAAACAGTGTCATTTTAGCATTATTTATATGTGACCATGGACCACAAAACCAGTCATAAGGGTAGATTTTTCTAATATACATCATCTGGAAAGCTGGATAAATAAGCTTTCCATTGGTGTATGGTTTGTTAGGATAGGACAATATTTGGCTGAGATACAACTATTTATAAAAACCTGGAATCTGAGGATGCAAAAAATCTAAATACTGAGAAAATCGCCTTTAAAGTTGTCCAAATGAAGTTCTTAGCAATGCATATTACTAATCAAAAATATAGTTTTGATATATTTACGGTAGGAAATTTACAAAATATCTTCATGGAACATGATCTTTACTTAATATCCTGATTTTTGGCATAAAAGAAAAATGTATAATTTTGACCGATTCAATGTATTGTTGGTTATTGCTACAAATATACCTGTGCTACTTATGACTGGTTTTGTGGTCCAGGGTCACATATACTATTATTATAGTATTTATTATTATTTTGAATTAGCTTTTATTTTTAGATTTCCAGTTTTATTTTTAATTTTAGTTTACATTTTACTAGTTTAGTGTGATTTGTCATTTTTGTTTTTTGTTTTTTTTAGCTTTAATTTATTTTTTTATTCCATTTTAGTTTTTTATTTATTTTAGTAGTTAAATTTAAACTTATTTCATTTAATTGTCAATTTATTGTTTAAGTTTTTCATCTAATATTTATTCTTTTATTTTAGCCTTATTTCAATTAAATAAAACAACTTTTAAAGTTTCAGTTTTAGTTAACAATATCAACCCTGTGGCACAAGAATTGTTAATTTGGCAAAATGTTATTTTAGATGCGGCATTACAAAAATGTATATTATGGCCTTAGCGACATAAAAAAAATTAAACGAAAGAACCAACTCTTAAAAGTAATTTATCTGAGAATCAAACTACACTAGTCATCCAATATGTTTTTGATTCACACACAAAAAATGTCTCAAAAGAATAATTTATTCCTGAATCAGATTACACCAGTTATGCTGTGTTTTTGATTCACCGAAAAGAAGAGTCATTCTTTTGAGAATCAGTTAGACCAGTGGTTCTCAAACCTGTCCTGGAGTACCCCCAGCCCTGCACATTTTGTATGTCTCCCTCATCTATCACACCTGATTCAACTCATCAGCTCATTAGTGGAGATCGCAAGACCTGAAGTGGGTGTGTCAGATGTAGGGAGACATACAAAATGTGCAGTGTTGGGGGTACTTCATGGAGAGGTTTGAGAACCACTGAGTTAGACTATATTGGTTGTGCTGTATGTTTCTGCTTCACAAAAACAAAAAAATCAAGACAAGGCATTTGCTCATGAAATGGTCTACATAGCATAACCAAATGAATGACTCATATGACTCAGTTATTTTAGACAGTCAAAAACAGTGTGACAATCTATTTTTGCAGCTTTTTTTGACTAAAAGAACCAGTTTATAAAAGTCATCCGAGTGCAAAACAAACGACACAGCATGACCACTACAGTCTGATTACCAAGTGAATGATCTCTTATGAGCTGGCTCTTCTAGTGAGATGTTTAGTCAAAAACATGCTAAAAAAACTAAAAGAACAGGCGCATAACAGTCATTAGTTGGAGAAACAGACTACACTGGTCGTGCTGTATGTTTCTGATTCACATGATTTTCCGTGGCTGTACAGAACAGCTACATCTCTGCAATCCAGACTTCAGAATTCATACTATAAATCCCAAAACATTCTAAAGAACCAGTTTTGATTAGCAATATGACTCTCCTTCACCTTTCAAGAATAACCGCTGTACACAGTTACATACAAAAACGTACACAAACCTCTCAATACAATCCATTTACAGCCTGAAATGCGCACACCTATTTAAATGTACTCACCCCTCTCTTTCTAATTTTCTCTTTCCAGAGACCTTCAGCCACCCTTCATTTCAACTGTATTAAATGTTCTATATTCAGAGGAGGCGCTCTTTCTTCCATGCCCTTCCCCTTTCTCTGTCAAAGTAAGTATCGACACTTTGAACACGACAGACCTCAGTGGGTGGCCACGGATAAAAAAGACCCATAATGCTGTATACACAACCCCAGCCTTCCCCACCCCACACCTCCGCCTCAGCCAGACTCTAAGATCCCAGCGCCTCTGAACTACATTAAAAAGAGAGAGCGATAGAGGGAGGAAATGAAAAATAACGACCCCCAGCTCCATTTACAAACACCAGTCATAAGGTCTGCGTGGGAAGCCTTGTATGTGCTCCAAGTAGTTCAAATCAAAGCTCCTTCCTGTTCTCATGCAACCGAATAATATTACTGCCGTCCTGCTTTTGAGATGCAAACTCTAGACAACACAGAAGTGGTTGTTTCCTGTGTAGCCGTGGGTGACAATTGCTCGAGCACTGCCTAAATCAGGTGTGTACGCCCCACAGACGCGTTCGCTGATGTCCATATCATTAGCGCTGTCTTTGAGCTGCCTCTGACTGTGATAACAGCAGGTGTGTCAATGTTGAGACTACTGGAGAGGCATGCTGGGTAATGAAAACAAAGGCACAGGGTTTGATCCTGCACATTGTTAGTACACTGGGTGGTTTGTGTACTGGAGCAAACACTGGATACGGGAGACAACAACAGCAGCAGCAGCTGAAGCTCTGGGTCTTAAAGGGAAGTGCATAAAGAGCGTGACTCACCTGCGTCAGTTTGTCGTTTTCCAGTTCTTTCGCATTGTTTTTGATTACAGGGGCTGATGGTTTTTCTGAAATAAGAGACAAGATAGGTATGTAGGTATGTTTGATAAAGCATATCAGCATCCTGTGCATACAGCAGTATACAGTATGAATGCTGCTGACAAAATGCTTCTATGCATAGAATGTGGGTAGTTAGATTTTAGTTTTCTTGGACATTTCATTTCTATGGATTCTACAAAGAAAATGAAAGTACATATATTTTATATACATTTAAAATGTTTTAGTATATATGCTAAGTTTATACATATATAACAAAGTGCTTGAACTGTCAACTACCCAGACCACCTACAGTACTTTGTTTGCCAAAATATCCATTATAGTTACAACCTGAGTACACTGTGACTAATACTGTATCCTCCACTTGGCCCTCCATTTCCATTGTGATGAATGCACTAGAAAACCTCTGACTCATTTTTGATTGGACAAAAGTTCAAATTATTTTTTGACACAATATTGGATTACAACTGGATTTACCTAAATGATAACTGTATGCCACTCACTCACTGATATTTTTTTATGTTTTAAAAATGTGTAAAGTAAAAAAA
>NW_015542477.1:2279985-2313005 GCF_001515605.1 Sinocyclocheilus anshuiensis
TTGCTTAGTATGCACAATCCATTCCCAAGCACAGCCAATCTTTCTGATCTATGGTAGAACACTGTGCAAACTATCAATATAATTTCTCTGGTATCCATCTAAAAGCATGCAACTAGATCAAGGCTATAAAAGTGGATCACCCATGTTATTATCTCCCATATCTGACATCTCTACACCCCTTTTCCAGTCCAATTTGAGATCTGATGCTTACATTCGGTTTCATCATAGACTGAAGCTGTGCTTGATTTTTCCTGTTCTCCTCTCTGATTTGCTCTTATTTATTAATATGTTGTGCGTGTGTGTGTTTTATTAATACTCACTGTGAACTTTCACTTCCACAGAGTGTTCCTCTAAGTTGGTTAAAGACACCACCATGCAGGTGAAAACTCTCTGGTCGGCCAGTGAGCCTCGGGTGATCAGGAGGCTGGAGTTGGCGGCGATGCTAACTCTACTTTTGTAGCCGTCTGTGGCGGATACAGTCGCCTCATCTTTCTGAGCCTGCTTCACGAGAAGATCGCCGGGAGAGCCGTCATCTTTCACCTGAACGAGATAACAGGGCCGTTAGCAAACCGACAAACACACATTTAGTACCTATAGTGATTCAATTAGAAATCAATATGAGGATGAGAGTAGCTGTATATTGCTTGGCTACCCAGACTGGCTAGCAGGGTAGAGTAACAGCCCAGATGCTCAGAGAAACACTCACGTATTTCCATTTGGTGAAAATAAGGCCATCTGGCTTGTTATTTCCATTGTTGCATGGCACTTCAATGGTCTCACCGTACAGACCTATAACCGTCTCCACACAGCTCCCTGGAAAATACAAGACAAGAACATCCTGTTTTAGATGGCGGGTTGGTATCAAACAGAGCAGCTGTGAAGCATCGGCAGAAATGACTGTCAAATGCTACACGCACGCATACACAAACATCAGGGCATTATCTCAACTCTGAAACAGAGCAACAAGAAATGGGAGGGAGGATAGGCAGCTGAGGTCTTGTTTTGATTATTCCCATGCATCTTCATTTTAAATTAGATGTGTTCGCAGATTCTGAAAGCACAAAAGGCATGACTCAACGCAGCAGCACCAATGAATTATGTTCACGCGGTGGTTTTTCAACACATAACCAGTCTGGAATTCTCTCATGGGAAGTGCATGTATTCGTAATTGTCTGTGCGTTAGCGTGCGCGTTTAGGCACGGAATAAAATGACAGACGTGGAAGTTGAACATTGTCATCTGGAATGATAGACTGCACTGCATCATTCTGTTGCCGACACGACAGCGCTGTTTGTCACTTGTGCCGACGAGCGCCGTAAACATCCTACTGTCTTGCGCAACAGTCATTCGTAGATTGGAGAGCAGGAACGGTTGGCATTGTGAAACGAATGGTATGTTTGCGCAATAATAGTCTGAATGGTGCATGAATTGATTTCTCAGAGTGTTGAGCAAAACTTAGTACTTAAAGGTTGCAGGGCCCTTTATTAATGCCTGGTAAGGTTGTCATGGCAATGAGGCCCCATGTTCATTTAGGTAAAGCAGTATAGGGGGTTGAAAGGTCAGGGCTGAAGGAACGTCACGGTCCGCCCACTTCCATCAGTGCTCTGTCTCCAAGAGAGACTAATCAAAGAGTCTGAACAACGAAGGTTCAAATTCTGGTCAACCCGAAGACGATAGCTGCAGGCAACTGCTCTTCTGTACACAGTCAGCCTTGCCTCCAGGGCAATCGTTCCCCATTTTCGCAACTTTTCATTGTGATAGCAGTTTTAATATTGACCGAGTGGCTGCACTGCAGAGGATAAAAGAGCTGATAAGCAGAAACAACATCAGTGATATAGATGCACGCTAGAAAACACATAACACAACAATTCAGCAGAATAGGTCATTTTGAACAACTGAATATGGACTATTCTGCACAGAAACTACATTTCACAGTGCTTTCCAATCTGCCTCTAGATACAAGAATACTGGCATTAAACAAGCAATCAATATGCACACAATAGCCGATGTGTTGGCTAAAGTAATATTTCCCCCAAAAAATGTTTTTCCAAACCTGTGGGCTGGCTAATATTTTTTCTGTTGAACACAAAATGAGAATTTTATTGCTTTTTTTATTTTAAAGTAAGCCTGTTTCCACCACAGAGTAAAAAATTACACAGGTAATTGTGGCAAAGTCGAAAACAAGAATATAAAGTGTCATAAAAAGCAGAAATTGTGAAATGTAAATGTGATATAAAGTGTCATTGTACAATATAAAAGTTGTGTGAGATATAATTTAGCAATTTCACAATATAAAATGTGAAATAAATGTGTGAAATTTGTGAAGTTGTGTGAAATGTAAGTTGCGATTTAAAGTCATATTGTGAGATAAAGTTGCAATTGTATAACATAAAACTACAATTATATAATATTTAGCCACATTGTGCAATATGAAGTCACAATCGTGCAATACAGTCACATTGTACAATGAACAGTTATGAAGTTAAAAAGTTAAAGATGTCAATTATTAAGTTGCAATTTTACAATACACAGCTAGAATCATGCAATATAGTCACATTATATGATATAAATTCAGAAAAAACGAGATAAATAGTCTCATTATATGAAATAAAGCTTGCAATTGTGAGATAAAACATTGCAGTTTATCTAATAAAGTCTCATATGATACAAAGTCGCAGTTATGAAATCACATGTGCGTTAAGAACATTTTTTTTACGCTGACGCAGAAACAAGCTTCCATACTTTTTTTGTCCTTTTTGAGGCTTGAAAAGACATCTTCGCTATGAACTTAATGGAAAATGTCTTCTTCAAAATTCCCCTTTTGTGTTCAAAGGAACAAAAAAACAGCATATGGGTTTGAAAGAAATGAGGGTGAGTAAATGATGACAGAATATAAATTTTTGGTTGAACTATTCCTTTAAAAAGGCTTAGCCGTCTGGCACTCTGACTTTTTCAACAGGTTCTGATAAGTGACAGAAGCGAGACACTTTTTTGCTAAAAGCTCTGAGCTAATAATAAATCCTGTGGAAGAACTGAGAGGATGACAGCCGAAAAGGACAGGTGTGGAGAGCAATGTGTACATAGCGGGGGTCTAAATGCATCTAAAGACTACTGATTGTTTGGACAGCACACAGGACTTGTGCTACAATACACCAGGAGCACACAGACACATGATACCTGCACAGGTACAACAGACAATCTGCTGGAAGACCCCGACAGTAAATAAAGTCAAGAAAAGAGGGAGATGTAGATAGGAAAGGTTTTGTCTAATCCTGAAACCTGTCACAACATGATTGCATGGCTAAAAGAAACAGCTTAAACTAACTAAAACTGGTTTGCTGGTGTAAGCTGGTTTCTCAACCTGGTCAGGCTGGTCTGATTTGCTAGGCCATCTAAGCCAGCTTAAACCAGCTAAAACCAGCTAAGGCCATCAAATTAGCTTCAGATGGATTAAGCTTTTTTCTTCAGCAAAATAGGTTATATATATCATCCCAAAATCAAAAGAAAGTGTTTTATAATTATGTTTCACATAAAGAAACTTTTTTCCTTCCTATGATTCTCTGATTTCACACAGCGGCCATTTTGAAATTGAAAGTGGGGCTCTGTTGAGAAAACCCTGTAGGTAAAAGGTAAACAGTGTCCTGGAATATCACCCTGGAGCTGCTACAATGGTTTTGAAAGTGGAAAAGTGGCTCAAGAAAGATGGCAAATCACATAGGATGTGTAACTCAAGTCTACAGCAATTGGAAGGTAAGGCTGTTTAATATTAGCATTTCAGCTATGTAGCAGGCTACTCCATTTAGATGCACTGTGTTTGTTCAGGCTATGTTATGTTCATGTTTTAAGTTGATTGTGATGGTGTCTTCAGCTGAATATTATTATCTTACAACCAACTAGGTAAATGTGCTGTTGATTGTTATGTTTGCATACTGCAATCATGTTAATGCAATGAATTTTCAGTCAGAAAGTGAGTCAGCTTCTGTGAGGGCCTGGGCATTTCATTGAATGTTAAAAAAAAAAGGAATCTGGTTAACAGACAGCATATGTTAAAATACTTCCTGTTTCTATTTTAGTTCGCAATTTAAATAAAATGTACTACAGCATTTGTGTTTTGGATAGAAGAATCATCCTGGATATTGACAAACTTAATAAAATATTTTTACATAGTGGTATCATTTATTGTACTAAATATAATTTATGCTTGTAACAAATAATTTTGTGAGACATGATGATTGTTATTTTGGTATTACATTTGTGATTTTTTTGTATGTTAGTATTGAGTATGGGATTTTTTTTTACAGTAATGAGAATTTAATAAAGGAACACGGTCTCTGGCTAGTGTTGTGTCTCACATTGGTTTTTTCTTTTTTCCCGCAAGTGTTCCGCAACAAGCACTGGGCTTTTAAGTTTGTGTCAATGTAAAAATAGACCTGCTTTTAAAAAACAAGAACTACTTTAAGAACTGTAGACCAGACAAAAATGCTAAACTAAGACCTCACAGTGCATTTGTAAGTAACGTCAGAACAGCATGAGATACTACATAAAAAACATTTGCAAAACATAACCTAAAGCATTCTAATGCATGAGACATTCAAATGCTAAAATGTGTCAAAATGTCTCTCATGTCTCCGCATAATGAGGGAAAAGTGTTCAAGTATGAACATTAAGCGACAGAGCATCAGAGACCAGAGCTGTCTGAAGTGAAGTCAGACGGATTACAGTTTGAATGTCAGAAATGTCTCACAACCGGTTGCCACCTTATTTAAACAACCTGTGATGACCACATCTATTTGTTCACTGTTAGATCGAGCTGGGTTCCCACAGTCATGGAAAACCTAGAAATACTAGGGAATTTTAAAAGCATGATTTCCAGATCTGCAAAAGTCATGGAAATTAAATGAATATTAAAAGAAAATATAAATGTTTTCTTATTGATGCTGAATTATAAAATATTTTAATGGCTATAAATTGCTTTTATAAAATACACTGCCGTTCAAAAGTTTGGGATCAGAAAGATTTTTAATGTTTTTTAAATAAGTTTCTTATGCTAAAAAAAAAACCTGTAAGTTTGTGAAATATTATTGTAATTTAAAATAACAGTTTTCCATTTTAATATACTTTAAAATATAATTTATTCCGGTGAAGCAAAGCTGAATTTTCAGCATCATTACTCCAGTCTTCAGTGTCACATGATCCTTCAGAAATCATTCTAATATGCTGATTTATAGTCAATGTTGGAAACAGTTGTGCTTCTTAATATTTTTGGGGACCTGTGATACTTTTTTCAGGATTCTTTGATAAATAAAAAGTTAAAAAGAACAGTGTTTATTCAAATTAGAAATTTTGTGTTACAATATACTATTCAAAACTTGGGGTCAATAATTTTTTTCCTTTCTTTCTTTCTTTAAAAAAAAAAAAAGACATTAATACTTTTATTCAGCAAGGATGTGTTAAATTGATAAAAAGTGATAGTAAAGACATATTATTAATATTGTTAGAAAAGATTTCTAGTTTGAATAAAGCTGTTCTTTTAAACTATTTATTCATCAAACAATCAAAGAAAAAAGTATCACAGGTTCCAAAAAAAATATTAAGCATAACAGTTTCAACATATTAGGTAATAAATCAGCATATTAGAATGATTTCTAAAGGATCATGTGACATTGAAGCCTGGAGTAATAGCTGATGAAAATGCAGCACTGCGTCACAGAAATAAATACTATTTTAAAGTAATTAAAATAGGAAACCATAATTAGAAATTGCAATTGTTTTTTCTGTATTTTTGATCAAATAAATACAGCCTTGTTGAGCATAAGAGACTCAATTAAAAATCTTACCGATCCCAAAATTTTGACCAGCAGTGCCTATATAAAATAATATTTTTTAGAAAAGTCACAGAAATTCATTGGTTAAAAGGAGTGGAAACCCAGTATCACACAGCTTTAGCTACAGTTGGGCACCACGAACAAAACCAAACCAACAAGGAGAATTTGTTTTCTGTCAGAACTATCAAGCCTCAAAGAGGAGCGATTGGACTTCAAATCAAAACTCTCTGCAGGAAAATGATTTCATCCCAAAACATGACTCACTGGGACATTGGGCCATTCAAAGATGAAGATGTTTAAACTCTAATAAATGCATACGCACTGGCAATCCCAACATCAACAAAACCTAATACTTGTTTATAGTATTTGGTGTGGACAAAAAAAGCCTCTTCTGCATGTTTTTATTCAAAGAGAATAAGCTTTGGCAAGTGCAAGTGCTTTGGGCGGCATCAGGAGAGGGAGAGATGATTCACTGTGTCTGAAGTGCTTTTATTGTGCTCACCAAACTAATAGTGCTAATATTCGCTGAGCATTCGTACTGTCCTCAGGGTCAACTTGCTCCCACTGGGTAATTTCACAGCAGAATTTAGCCTTATTCCTGGCAATGTTATTCAGATGTTTTGTTCTCTTTGCTTTTGTTAAAAGAAATTCGCCCAAATAAATGTTGTTTTCATTCCCATGGTGAACAAGAGGCCTTCTGCTTCAGTCTAAAGAGATCTGACAAGAGAAAACCATTCACTGCTAACCATGTATTGCTTTGCTCTTTATTATTTGATGTTTACTCGAATTAAATAATGTATTACATTACAATATGATCAGTTAGTAATTATATTCATGCTACGGCAGATTATCGATAAATTGCTGATATTAAGATCTCTGTTATTTTCTCTAAATAAACTAAAAACAAAGTCCTAAAAACTAAAACCGTTTTAAATGCTACAAGTGAATTCAGGCATTGAGAGTACAAAAAACTCTAATATTGACCATAATAATATTGACCGACATGGTACCAATATGCACTGCATTAGTTGATCAGAAAATACAGTAAAACAGTATTATTGTGAAATATGATTATATATTAAAATAACTGTTTTCTTTTTTATCTGATTCTATCGTACTGTTTTAAAATGTAATTTATTTCTATGATGGCAAAGCTATTTTTTTTTTGACGAGTAGAAAGTTAAAAAGAACAGCAGTTATTTGAAATAGAAATCCTTTGTAACATTATTAAAGTCTTTACTCTATCTTTTGATTAATTTAATGTGTCCTTGCTGAATAAAGGTAATAATTTCTTTAAAAAATCTTGCTGACTCCAAACTTCTCAACAGCAATGTACAGCATTTATACCTTTTAAATAAAGGTCAAATGTGTCCATTAGCATCAAGGTTTTGGTGTTGTATTAAAATTGGAGTTGATAATTGAGAAATTTCACTGGCATTAACTATATAAATTCTGGTATTGTGACAATGCTAATTATCTCAGACGGCCGATCTGGCACTAGAGCTTGACAGCTGGAATACTCTGCACTCTCCGGTTCCTCTAAATCAGCTCCAAGGATTCCGAAACCCCTCACAGAGAACAGCAATGCTAGGAGAGAGGGAGGTAAAAGAACTGGCACTGGGGAAATCAATGCCTTCTCCACTTCGCTCTGCAGCCTGCGATTCATCAAACGGTGCCTGCCGTGCCCATGATCAAACCCAAACATATTAGCGGCTAAACACGAGAGCAGATTGAAGGAGCTTCTCACAAGCACTCAGTGTTTATCTTACTCTGCTTGCGCTCAAACAGACCGTCGAAAGGGCTTTTGGCACCACCTCATAACTTCAACATTCTTCTTAATTTAAAACCTGCTGGGCATAAAGCCACACTGAATACGACTCGACGGTTCCACTGTTCTCTGCCAACCGTCAGAATGCGTTGATGTCAGATATGTTTCTGTGATTGAAAAATGTCCTATAAATCTAGAGCTTTATGTTACAGTTCTTCAGCCTGTCTAGAGAGACCTGGGTTGACTTCATGCTGGCGAAAGATCAGAGCATGGTAAACTGGTAATGATCACATGCACCTGAATTTGGCAACCACCGATTTTTCAACACGCACTTCAAAACAACACACACTCACCAAAATAGGCAAGTGCATTTTGGTCCATTTGAGAAATGTAGTATTTAGTTGTTATATCTGTGCAATATTAAGGGGGTTCGGAGGTGGAGATGGAGCGGTATTTTTAATTGTTGGTTTATGTACAGATGTGTCGGATCACACATACATATTTTTAATATGAAGGAAAGGTCATAAACTGTATTAACAAAACCCAGTTGGCACACTTTTTTCTTATTCGCTATATCAAAACTAAAGAAAAAAATTCATTTCAATGTCGTCGTCTTGTGTTTTTTGGTTTGAATACGTTGAATTTTAATATTTGTATATTGCACACTATGTAAACACACTCAATGTTAAAGACCTTTGCTGCTCTGACTGAAAATTACAGCTCAAATTACTTCCTCGTCTACTTAAACATCCTAGGGATTTTTGTTCTTGCCGTTGTTGCCTGTGGCTTTCTCACTTGGGGGTTGTTAGATACCATTCTCTTTTTTTTTTTCATTTCATAAAGCTCCTTGGCAGCAATGTGTAAAACTTTAAAAACACTATACAACTGAATTTAATTAAGAAACTTATTCTGGATTAAGCTGACTGTTTCAACGCGGGATGCCAGTTGCCACCCTTTTTAAACACTTGGACTGCAAGGTTCCTCCCAAAATGCCACCCTAATAAATCAGCCCATTTTGTATGTTTGCATATGGCATCTGGACTTTGACAGGTGTAAAACGCTTTTGGAAAAATCAAGTCACAAAATTAATGCATCTTCATTATTGATCATTGCTGTAATTTCACTCAAGTACTCTGGATCTCCTGCCCATCTCTTCTAATTACTGCTGTATTAGCAGTAAAATACCAATCGAAATGTATCTGGAGGCATAAATCTGGAATGCTGTGCCTCCACCTGTGGGAAAATGTAAAACTGTGCTGAGTTAACACTTTCGTAATAATCGATTCTGACTTTTGATCATTTGACCAGAAAGACCCAATGCAGTAGATTTTGTATGCTACAACACTGCTAACTTATTTATTTTTTGTTTAAATTGATCCACCGTAGGTTTTACTAACATCAGACTTTGTTTCAGAACTTCAGATATTCACATATTAAAGTAGCTTTTGTTCAACAATGACGTGCTTTTAATGTAAAAATAGTGTTTGCTGTATAAAGGTTTTGAGGCATCCCCAGAGGGAAGCATTTCCACAGTTCCTAATCTATAAAAACCCCCGCAGAAAGGTGCTATTGTGGTGTTTTGCTGCCAGCCCTAGACTCTAATTTATTTAAGGCCTGTCTAATTAAAGGAAAGTGAATGAAATGCATCCAGACCGGTGATTTGATGGAATTAATGAAGCTCCGACTAAAGCCAGTAATTGGTTGGAATTCCATTAGGCGTGGATTCCCTCAGACGCACCAGCTGCAAACACGCAGGGCATGTGCTTTTGTACAGAATCACTCAGCATGGCTGCTGGGTATTGACTCCCTGTTAGCTTGAATGATACCTGAATCCACACTGCCTATGTCTAGCTTATGCCTGAAGAACTAAACACACTGCTAGAACAGTCTCATTATATACATACAGTATATACACACAGGCAAAATTATATTTGCAGAAATTATTGATGCAATACCTCTAACAGTATGATCCAATATAATGCAACATAATCACCATCTGCTGCATATAATCACGCTTACCTGCAGACATACAACTCTCAACGAAAAAATACCTTTTTTAAACATATAAAGAAGAGAGAAGTGGAGTAGGGATGTAGGGATGAGCTCAGTGATCTGAATGTAAAGAAGACCATAATTAACATCAGTTTACTCCTAAAGTCTCATTAAGTGGGAGCGAGGCACAATACTATGCATGGAGAGACACGCGAGAGAGACCAAGAGGTAGTCCGTAGGTTTGACCTGAAGCTCGCATAAATATATTATTACTGATCCCTCATTATAAACAGCCTCCACAGCCAGACATAACAAACCTACAGCAAACCCAACCCCACTTCTAGAAGAAAAATTACAATTTAAAAAGTTCTGCAGAAAGTTCATGATTGAGAATTCAGTGCCTATAGCGTGTTGAGCCTGATCTAGCAGCTAAGGGCCTCTGAGCAGCAGCGCTAATAAAACAGTGTTTGCATTGGCAAGGTGCTTTCATCTCTTCTAATGTTAGTCTGTTCATCTTCTAAATCAAATATTTCTGCCTGCCCAGAGCCATGGATCCACACGAAAATTATGGTGGTATTAACCGACAGAAGTATCCATGTTTTTTTTTTTTTTTCAACCAGGTAAACATTACCAGAGGAAAAATCACACAGTAATAGCAGGTCTTTGTGATTTGATCGACTCTGCGCATCCCGCTACAGTATTTTTGCCATGGAATATTGGGGACTCCAGTATCAGATTCAATGGTTAAAAGATATGACTGATGGCTTGTGTATGGCAAATATGTTATATTTTATAATACATTTTTATATATATAAAAATCCAATCCAAATATATAGTATATGTTATATTTTATAGCATTATTATTAGATAGATAGATAGATAGAATATGTATATATACACATATACACATATATAGTTTGGTGCCACAGTACTATCTTCCTAATTGGCTGATATCTATATGCTTAAAATACCTCAATATTTCCTGATTAATTAGTCTGGCTTTTAGCCCATCACTAATGAGGACTTGCTGAGGTAAAGTCACACCGCTCAGCACCCTTATTAAATATGGTACCCTAATCACGAAGGTACCCCATCCCTCTGTAAACCATATGCTCATCAATAGAAAACACCAGTCCAGGTTCGCGCCACCATCTGTCTCATCAGCAATTGGTAGTTTGTTCAGTTTAATTGAGGGATTTGTCCAGTGCATCTACACACACCCCAAAAAAAGAGTCATTGCCAAATCAATGGTCGCCCATCCAACAAGTAAAAAAGCAGCTAATTACCACTTTACTTTGACTGGAAACATGCTTTTGTCTATTTTTTTCTTTCTTTTTTAACCTCATTCCTCACTATTTTGTTAAGCTAGCTATTATTCCATCTCTAAAATGGCATTAAGCAGCAGTGCTCTTTGCTGTCAACGGTACACTGACAGCGATGGTCATGCATAAAGCAGCTGGTTTAGCGAGCCATGTCAGGAGAGTGTTAGCATTAGATAGGCGTGGATGTAATCATCTTTCTGATGGGCGACAGCAATTACAGTGCAGGGAAAGAGCATTGTCAAAGGGGCTATTTGTTCAACTCCCTTTACTCTCTCATCCTCTCTCCCGCTTCCCTTTCAATGTCCGGACTTCAACTGGGATCCGTCGGCCCTGAAGACTGCAGTGCAGCTACAGAGATGTTTGAACTGAGATGAACTGAGAGTCTCTCTCAACAAATTAGCCATATGATATTAGATACTGAGATGATTTCCCTATTGGAAAATCCATCCATTGTGGGTAGCAAATCCATGGTAACTATGTTGTGAAATTTGGTAGAAATACTGTAGATTTCTAGCTGTTCCAATCTTGGACCAAACACCAGCTTGCACAGCTAAAGACAGCATCAGAACAGATCAAAACCAGTACTAAGTTACCAGCCTAAACTATATTTTCCAGATAGAGTGTTTTGCATGGTTTCTAGGGAGTTCTGAATGGTTGCAATGAAACACGTATGCATTAACTGAAACCCTTTTTCAACTTGTGAAGGCTTTCTAGAATTGGTTCATGTTGGTTAGTGCTGGTTTACCTGTCTTTCTTTCTGGTGAAACTGGTTGACCATGGAACTGGTTAAGCTAGTTAAGAAGTCTGGTGGCAACAGCAGCAAATCTGCAATATCTTTTCAGCAGGGCATAGCTCTGTGACTTTCCTCTGAGAACTGAGCAAATATTTGCTCTGAGGACCAAAGCAAAGCTCCGCTCAGGATCAGGGCCAGCTCTCTGGAAGCAGTAGATGTGTGTTTGATTATGTTCCAATAAATTTGCAACCCCATAAGAGTTGAATCGACCACTGCACAGTGACTCTGTGTACTGTTTTCATTAAGACACATGGAAAAACACACGTTCAAGGATCACGGCACAGCAATAATTGGCCTTCCTCCACGACTAGCACAAGATGGCCGTTAATGACATTTGCTGAGGAGGAACATCGCCTACAGTGGTCTAATAAACACCATCTAAAACGACTTCATCCTGTACTGACAAGAGGAAATCTGCTTTTGGCAGAGCTGCGTCCATACTATTAACTTGACACGGCTTTTTCAACAAGCCCTTCCATTAGCCTGAAAACCATCACGCTGTCAACATAATACCTCTCGTTTCTGACTAACCACATGAAATAATAATGAGGGAAGTGGGGAGAGAGATTAAGACTCTGATGGGCTTCCTGTGGATGGAGACACTCTAATAGCAATGTACAACTATGCACTAAAAGAGTTCTCGTCCATCACGGCATGTCTGAACATGGGGCAAGAAAGTAAGCGATCGGTTAATGAGCTGATCCAGAGAAGTTTGCAGACCGCAGTCTGGCCAAGAACGAGAACAACCCACTCATGATGCAAATGCGAACTGGGGATCAATGCTCTTCGCCCACTGAATCTGGTCCCCAGTGCTGTTAACAAGCAAGAAGTAAGTGATTAAGACAGCAGGCACACGCAGAGTAATGAAGCACACAAACACACGCCGACGTGACTACTTGCTCAGAAGCGAACAGTAGGTACACCGAAAGTGTGCGGCTCAGTCAAGGGCAGTGTCTTTATTAGGGAAGTCTTCATTACACCTCAGGCAGGCGAAGAAATCATAGCATCTTTTTTTCTCATCCTGCTCCTTGTAGAGGGCCTCTGGTGGTGCATGCAGGCTAATTGACCCATCCATGGCCCAGGCTTTCAGGAGCGGACGGGCACAGAGCCTGGAGTGCTGAAATAATTGACTTGATGAAATGAAGAGCAAAAACTCTCAGAGGATAGCTGTCTCATCCATGCACAACCTCTGTCTCTCTCTCTCCAGAATTCACTAAACTGTTGTGGAGCAACAGTTTTTGCCACACCAAAGAGCATCTTAGTCTCAACCGCAATCGAGTTTAAACAGCCACTAAATGCGCAGAAAAGTGCGGTGTCGTATTTAATACAGGTCATTTTCATTCTTTTCAGTTATTTGCATGGCAAAGTAAGCAGAAAACTGAAATAAATTTGCAAAGAGATGCTTATGTAAAGCTTTTATTGACCATGGCAGCACTTATTCATCAAAAGCTCATCAAATGAGGGTTTAAATCTGGCACATCAGAGGTGCAAAGTTGATGAGTGCACTTTCGGGTATTTTAAAGAGCTGATTCTAGCACTCCTCCACTGCTGAATCTTCAGTGATTTGACAAAAGAAATCATGTTACCCCAGTTGAATACAGCGAGTTTTGATGCAATAAAAAGACAAAATAATTGCAAGAAATGTCTTTCTGTTAAGTTGTCCTCATGGCTGCATGCAAAAACCAATCACAGAATGTGACCAGTGTAGTCTGATTCACAAACATTTTTGACTCTGATGAAATAATTATTTTTAGTGAATTGAAAACATACAGCATGATTCAGTGTAGTTGGTACATGAACAAATAATTCCTATGGGCTGGTTCTTTTTAGTGAATCAAAAACAAAGTGATCACTGATTCATAAACAAATTATTTTTCCGTAAACTGAAAATATACTGCGTGATTCAGTGTAGTTGGGTTCACATACAAATGACTCTTAAGGGCCAATTCTTTTTAGTGAATCAAAAACATACAGTGCAATTAGTGTGGTTCACCAACAAATGAATCATATAAGCTGGTTTGAAGCAGTCTGAAACACTACCTCTGTTTGTTTACAGAAGTTGCAGAGAGATTTTTTTCATATGTAAGCTAAATGAATCAGAAATCAAATCAAAAGTGTGTGAAATCAAATCAAATCGAATCAGGACTCGCAAGACTGGGAATTGTACCATGCTAATTGTGTTCTACACAGATTTCTGTCATTATACGATTTGCATAACTTCTTTAGTGAATCGGGCGGCAAAACAACGCATGCATACAAATAAATAAATAGAAGTAACAGTGAACGCAATTCCTTCTACGTGCACTCCCCCTTGACTGAATAGCGAAGCGAGCCAAAGCCGTCTTCTACAGGGCAGCATGCTGTTCTCACCTTTAACGCAGCACTGTGCAGGCAGACTGACTCAACCCACTTAAACAAATGCAAGCCCTGCAGAGGACCATGGAGACCTGCGTGTGTCTGACCAGACCTCTTATAATAGACATCTGTATGCTCTGAAGTGAAGGTTGAGAGTTTGAGACTGGAACAGGAATACGTGTTGCTATTATTAAGGCAGGGGCTTCTTTTGAAAGTATGCTGCTTATTTTCTAGGCACACAGACATAGCCTGAGGCATTGAGGTGAGGTAGGGATATGGTCCTTTGTCGGTGCACTGCAAGGACACTTTTCATAACTATGTGAATTTTTAACAGCTGGGAGAAGTGTCTGTTGCTTCCAAACATTCCAGGATGGTGACACAGTTAAATGTGGTATGCTACACGATAGGGCTTGTAACACCATGGGCGTCTATAGGATTGAATCTCACAAAACCCGCCCAAAAATTCATAGGGATTTATTATTGGTACATATTTCAATCCAATATCAATATAAGGAAAATAAACCGTTGTATTGAATAATTATATGATATGCCAGTTGTAATAACAAGAAGCTCCCAAATGACAATAATTTAAAGACCTTACTGTAACAGATTAAAGCTCTGAATAGGTATTACAAATAGTGGCAGCTTGTCCAGAGAGACAAAGAAGGCACAGCCAAATTTTGAAAAGGAAAATGAGAAATAAGCAATTTACTGTTATTAAAATTCCCATTTATTAATTTCATATCTTCATAATGTGGATTTTTGTCACCAATGTACACCATAAAATATTACTTAAGTCTAAACCCTGGCTTTTCTTCAATTGCTAAATAAGTGAAATTATATTATATTTATATTGTCTTGTATAGTGCATATGCATATATGTGTAATGTAATTTTCCTGTAAAAAAGACCTTTAAATCCTCCAGTTCACTAGACTGCATTAATTTGGTATGCCTCCTCTATTTTAAAACCCATCAGCCATCACTGATTACAAAATGGATAAATTCTGACTGCAGGCTCCTTTTTTGTAATCAAATTTGTCCAAACACATTAAGTGTTTTTTCATGATTCATAAGTAATCATACTTAAATTAACATGTTTAATTAACAGCTTTAAAAATACCATTTTTATTTTACTTTTTTTTTTTTACTTGAAATATAACCACATACAACTCCCCTTTATATAGCTTTATATACGTTTATAAATTTCAATGTAAAAGTTTAATTGTAATTTATGCACAGAAAATACTGTATTAAAATGAATCACCATTGAGAAGAATCTGTGAAACATTACATGCATTACAGTAAAAAACAGTTTGGAAGAAAGTGTGGCCATACATACAGCTTTAGTTTGCTTTTCAGCCATTTTTTCTTTGTCCTTTGATTTTAGGGTACATTGTGACCTGGATACGATTGTGAGATTCACTCGATCACACCTGTAACGCCTGATGTGTATAGGCAATGGAAAGAGACAAAGAAAAAGACACACAGACAGAGACAGTTCATCTCTATGCACAGCTTGTGCTTCACTGAACAGGTGGCAGGGAGTGTGAGGTACAGCGACATGGATGTGAAAGGGCGAGAAACACACTATAATTGACCAAACCACGTTAGAGTCGGTTTCTCAATAGCACTGCCAGCAACACATGCCCGAAAGGGCTTATCTGGCAGGAAAGATGCAATTTCTGCCTTGTTGAACTAACCAAACAGACTTACTCAATTCAAGTAAATTACAGAATTTCTATAGGAAAACCTTGAGGGCTGTATAACAGGACAAATTGAGCAAACTGGGCCAAATGACTATTATAGGAGTCAATACAATTTCTGAGAATTATGAGTACGGTGATAACATTCACTTGTGCAACCTTGGGCACCAGACTCTAGAGAGCCACTCCCATGCAGAAAGAAATCAATGCAAACATTTTTCAGTCGTGCTGCCTTGGGTATCAGGTGTAGGTGTGGGGGAAGAAAAGAGAAGAATATGTCGAGCTGGAATTAAGGGTTGTTTTTGTTCATTGGGCACACAGAGAAAAGAAGAGAGGAACGGCAGCGTGCGAGAGAGTGAACATGTTAAGAAAGAAACCACAGGGCTTCTGGACTCTCATAGGGATAAGCATCATCATACCAGCTTTCTTTTTCTGCTTCTCCTCCTCTTCTTTCTCTCTCTTCTCAGTCTGTTGCCGTGTCTCTGTTGGGTGTTTCAGATCAATGCTGGCACTCCCAGTGCTCACTGCTTACAGTGCTTTCTGTACTGAGAGATTTCAATCCCATTGATAGCGGAGGTTTGTCTCTGCACTGAGGCATGGGCTAGCATTTTAATCCAGAGGCCACTCTGCTATGCCAAAACACTCTCAAGGGGGGCATTCATTCTGCTTCTGTTTACACCAAACCCAAGTTTCTTCCAGGCTTAAGGAAGTTCTGAACCTTTGCACTCCTTACCATTCGCCATATTTTCTATTCAAATGTATTCTAGTCATATAGCCCTGACATCAGGATTATGCCAGTAGGTGTCAAAGGTATACATCTACAATGAATCCAGATGATGAGAAAAGTTGAGTAGAACCTTAAAGTCATATCCAAACTGACCCTATTTACTATCTTAACAGACATTTCTGGTCTTCAACAACGAGTCACTGTAATAGAGATCACATCTTTCCGTTAAGTTCACTCACAGGCACAAAAGTGTGAGCATATTATTATTTTTTAGTCATTCAAAACCATAGAGTGCAACTAGTCTGATTCATGAGTGGTCATTTAATGAATCGTTCAAAAAGACTCAAGTTACTGGTTTGAATCACTCCAATGAATCCTTAACTGAATAAACTCACTGAATCAGTCAGAGCGGATACTGAATTAATACTGAAGTCACTTACTAAACTGCAAGTTAATTCGTTTTGTGCTCTTAAGGTTTGTGATATCAGAAACACTTCTGATTGAACGTCTATATGACAGTGTGTCGTTCCCGTTCTAATTTTTTCATTGAATATCAGTCAAATTGTGAATGTAAAATAGATTGATGATGTAGAAAGATATTTCAAATTGACAATCTTTATTTATAGCATGCTGTTTAAAACAAAATGGAGGTATTTTAGGAGGCTTACAAATTCAAAAGTGCAAAAGAAAGCAGCCACGGTAATTATGGACAGCATTTTAATCAGACCTTTCTGGGAAGAGTTATTTACCGGAACAAAAACAATTAGCATAGTTTGAAGTCTGGTTAGAGCTATTCTTTTATACTACTAAAGGACTTTTAGTTGTCTCTAAGGGGTTCTGCAGTCTAACAATCTTAAATTCAGCTGTAGTAAAAGGTGAAAAAAGCATCAAACTCTTTATCCATAATTTAAAAGAAAAATACTGCTGAGTGAAATTGGATGAGGAAGCAACATACCAAACGTAAAGCAAGTGAATTAAAAAACAACTTCATAGAGCATTACTTGAATAGTTGTGCAATTATCCATCAGCCACGTCTATTTGTAGGAGTGGCTATACAGGTGACACATAGGAAATGTCACTGCAAATGAAAGGTTTTAAAAGGTAAAAAAAAAAATATTGAATGCTGAAATGTCAAGGATTGCTGTTCAGCTCTCTAACTTTTCAGTAACACAAACAACACTCTGAACTATGGCACACTCACACACTCACAAAAGTTCTCTCCTGAATTTATCAAATTTCTCATTCAGGGAAAACAATTTGACATATAACTCCCTTTGCCGCAACAAAACAAAAATCCAATTATCATAGCATTCGAACACAACAGCGCCAAATGTGCAAATGTGGATGTTTTATTATATAACTAAACTAAAAATGTTAAATTTTTAATAGTAATGATGCAATTTGACGTAGTATGTAATTGGCTGCAAGCTTAGCTTGCAATCTTGCATGCACAACATGTTAAGGTGATTAATCATGTACTTTAATTGTACTTTAAAAGTTAATTAAATAAAACAACAATTTGTCCAATAAATGTCATTTCTCCCCTTTAAGTTTGGCTGCAATGCCTTTTTGACCACATAAAAATTCAATTCAACTTGATTGATTGTAACCTCCACCTCCATTATGTCTCTTCTCTCCAATTGGAAACTGACTAAAAAAATCATGGTTTTCATGTAAAACGTACTTAATGTTACAGTTACATGCACCATAAAACAGAACAAATAGCAGCATGTGTGCTGTTTTTATAATGTCCCGAGTGAGGTTCATCTCCTAAAACACACAGTGGATGCAACGGTTCACCCTCCACACTCTATATGTGGAAAAAGATCCTAGTCCATAAAAATGTGAAGATCTTTCAAGAGTCAGAGTATTTTTGGAATAAGTCAAAATGGCTCTAGTGATTCTGCTCTCTCCTTTTATCTGCCCTCTTCAGAGAGAAGCATACCACTCTCAGGGCCCAGGAAGTAAATGAAAATGCATGCATACATACAACATGGCGGAAAACAAGTGCAGAGCGAAGCAAAGAACATGGTCATAAAAAAAACTATCCATCAGTAACGGAAGGCAAGTAAGTGCACTTTGCAATAATTTCTGTAATGCTTTACATTATGAGCATGGTGTGCAGGTTGGAGGGTATCCTGTGGGAGCAGCGAATCACATGCTTCCAGGAAGTCTCAAGAAACCAGTCTTGGTGGTGAGCCTTGCATCGCGATCCGTGTTTGTCTGCCTCCCTTAATGAAATGCTATTAAACCCACTGCAGGGTCATTTGGAAACAACAACGACAACAAAACCTCCCCGTAAGTAAAGACTTGCTGCAGGGCATCATTATGCCCCAATCTCATTTAGTACTGCAGGTAACACAATGGAATCATTACCCTGCGTCTGTTATTCATACAAAGGAGACTACGGTCCATCTGGAACCTGACACCAAACATCTGAACAGCACAGCACAGTGGCCAGTTAACAGGGAGGAACGAGCATCCTCCCATTACCAGATCCCTACAGCGACTGTGTGAGCAGATGTTGCTGTTTATATATTCAGGTGTAGGCTCTGATTGACCGCAGTTCAGGCTAAGTTCCCCACTGAGCAGTTAGTGCTGGTCCGAAAGGGTAAAAGAAGAATGAAAGAGGACTTAGGATTGGTTACTGTGGTACACCCTTTGAATTGAGAAAATGTCACAATCATGAATTTTTGGTTGAAGATTAATCGTCATTACCAAGTTAATGCTGTTTTTTCAAGTCACTTAGGCCAAAGCGTTCATAACCCAAAATATTTGTATGTATTATATGCCCAAAGCATGTCTTTATTCAATAGTTGAGTTGCAGAAACATCAATATACCAGTAAGTGATAGATGACTCGTTCATTGAATCATTCTTCACTCAAATTTTTTTTTAAAATTTTTATGGAATTATTTCTGTTGGCAGAACAAAAAATTCATAAGCAATATTGTATCTAAAATATATGTTACTTAACATGAACTATTTGTTGAACTGTTGTATAAAATCAATATCACACTCATATTCCGAATAACTGAAATTTGAAAACAACTGAAAACAACTCTTGCACGTGATGTTTCATTACTCAACTTTTAAAACAGAAGCAGTGCACCACACATTCACAAAGACATCAGTTAAGGGTCGTTCTCACAGAATTCCACTGTGCTGCATTTCCATTTTTTTCTATGTAAACATGCACTAGATGGACGTGTTTGACTGTTGAGTTCGGGTCTTTTGTGGTGTCTCACGTGAAAGTTAAAATTTCAACTTGTACAGCCTACATCGCATCTGTAGACATTGAGTTTTTTTTTTGTTCCATTGCCCTGCACCTATTGTTTTTAAACACAAAAACACGTTCTGTATGAATGGCCCTACTTGTCTAACACATTAGATGTGTCCCAATTGCATAAGTGCATAATTAGACACTTTTCTATGCCATGTTAGTGTGATTAGAGTGTTCACACTGAAAATTACAAAAATATAAAGAGCACTTCAAATAATCAGATGATGAAAAAGTAGAACTGTTTTCACGCACTGTCACAGCTTTCCTCACATATCGGAAGGGGAGGAGCTATCAGACTCTGATGCTGAATGACAAAATTACCTTATAAAATTCACACACTACTACACAGTTGAGTACATGGTGCATAGTGTACAGTACGTCATTTGGGACACAACTATTAGCTCAAATACATGTACTTCTCACTCAGCTCACCAAAGCTGAAAAAATGAAATACGAAAACCCGTGTTTCCACTTAATAGGTCTTTGTGCTATACAGAACGCTCAGGGATACTGCGTCAAGTGAATGCATGCCTCTATTAAAGTCAATGTTCTGTACTGCCAGGTCTTGACACAGCAGAAATCCTTCTCACTTTTGGCAGCGTTCAGATTTCCATAGCCTTATGGAGAGTAGCAGGGTGGGAAAAATCACAGTGTATCCAAGCAGAATCATATTATTAACTGTAAGTGTCTGGTGCCAAAGGCCTCTTTTTCATCCAGCTCCCAACCATAACCAGCAGCGGGAGAGGTGAAGGATGACTCTGCTCTTGCTCATCTGTGTGTTTGTTTTACTGAAGTTTCAAGGTCTTCTCAGCGGAGACTGTTTTTCTCTCTGTTCTCCCGTCTCATGCTGGTGAAAGGCCAGCAGTGTGCCTGGAATGGACAACACCCCACAACCCCCTGTATGATAGCCGCAAAAGAAAAGTTCCCATGAGAAAAACAGGCATTTGCTCTGAGGTTTCCATTCTGCTGCTCTGTTGCCCATTAGTTGAACTGGGAGTAAGTAATGTTTGAAAGCAGACAGGAAGTGAGGATGGGCATGAGTGACAGTGTGAAGATGTTTTAATAGCTGGGGACCATTTAGCAACACAGACTTTGAGAACCGACTGACATGCCTTGTGCTTCTACACACTGGAACCGTTTCACACCTGTGGGAGTGCAAGCCTTTTAGTGTGAGCGTGTGTGAGAGAGAAGTGTGAGACATGCACCATTAGCGCTGTGTGTGTCAGTCACGCTGGCCGAATATCTTGCTGGCGCGTCCAGGAGACACATTTCTCCGTTCGACTTTAGATCACAAGCGATGTGTGCAATTTATACTCTGAGTTAAAGGATTAGTTCACCTAGAATGAAGTGTCATAATTTTCCCACCCTCATGCCATTCAAAAACCGTATGTCTGCGTTTCATCCATGGAACACACAAAACGATGTGCTGAATATATGACTGTACGGATCACAACCTTTTATATGCATTTATAATGGTGAAAGGAGATTTAAAAAACGTCAAATAATGTTCAATTCTTTATGAATTGTTCACAATGTTCTGTCTTCTTAAGTTTTGTATGATGACCAGAACAAATTTGAAGTCGTTACTCACTGATAATCTTGCCCTCAGGATAAATGTATCATTGTAAATGAATCATTCTGACTGTTTTTGAAAATAGATGAATGATTATATGAATGATTCATAAATTAGACATTGTTACTTTTCCTATGAATGCACCAAGGAGATTTTTAGCATTGTTATCAGTAAATAAACTATTAAAATTGTGCAATTAAAATCTATTAATGTAAAAAAAGAAAAAAGAAATATAATAAAATATAATCATTAGATGAAAATCCTAAAACTTAAAACAAATAAAAAAAGTTGCTCTGGCAACTACCTGACATAAAATAAACTGAAGTACTAAAATTAAAAATTAAATAAAACTAAAGCTAAACTTTAGCTAAAAAACGAAAAAAGTGCAACAAAATTTCAAAAAATAAAACTGAAAATTTAAATGAAATTATAAATGCTAATTCAAAATATACTATAAGTACATAAATCTAAGATAACAGATTTTTAGCAAATATCTTTTTTGTAACACTTTGAGCGATCATGATATTCTTCAAACCTTCACCTTGCCTTTCCATAGAACTATCCATTTAAATTTGTGAGATCTTATCCTTTTTACACATGGGAACTGCAGTCAAAATCCCTGCTGACAGAAACCCCATGGGGTGGGGGTGGCGATAAAACTTTCCGGAGGCTGTGCAGAACACTCATCTGAAGTTATGGTGAATGTGCAACTTCTGCGGCACAAGCCACCTGCCAACTTCAGCTCCAAATCCACCCACGACGCTAAAGACATGCAAATGGCACAATGTTTGCCTAATCTCATTTAGTGAGAAAAGGGTTTCTTGGAGGCCTAGGGGCAATTAGGCACAACACTGAAGAAATGACAGCAGATGGTCTTGGGTTTACACCAGAGCCTTACCTGGCTGCCTTTTCCTCCGTTACACACTACACAACATTAATTATAAGCTAACACCACTGCCATGGAGATGCCCAAAACGCTGCTTAGCCAAGTCCAACTTTCCAAAAGTTGACTGCAGACTCCTATTCTAATAAGATCCGATCCTATTACAGATGCATTCAGTGTCCTCTTAAAAATGGTTCAATTCAGTAACACCGAGTTAATTGAAGCCCGTGGACATCTTCTTTCTTGCTTTAGCACGGTAACAGGCAGAGTTAATGAGGATGACCCCCTCCAGAGTAAGACTGCTGTGGGCTTAACTTGGCTCCAGGATCTGCTGTGCCGATTTAGCTCTCGGTCTTCTACTATCAGACCTCCTTTTGTGTTGTTCACTTTCAGCACAGCCCTAATCCTGACTAAAAGCCCCGATTCTGCAGTAATCCAAGCCAGTGTGTGTGAAGATGTGACAGAGGAAGCCATTGATCTTTGAGTTTACCCAGGGAGTTGGAATAGTGGCTTGTATTAAACCTTCCCTCCATTCATGGATGGTTTGTATTGTTGGCACACGGTGCTGCATGTATTACTATTAATGTGAAGTATTTGGTGATCTCATCACGTCTGACTGTGTGTGTGTGTGTGTTGACTTGAAGAAAGCCTGAGGAAGGAAAAAGACAAACTCATGCAAGCAGGTTGAGTCACACACAGAGATAAGATGTAATCGGTATGTGCTGCAAACTGGCAACGCTGTCTTACATTTTCTCATAGCTAAATTCTATTTACTAGTTAGTTCTATTGTTTTGAATAAAGCTTATCATAATTACTAAAGATTAACCATGAACCTAGCTTTAAACTTAATAGGGATGCGCTTCTATCAGTATCATATCGAGAAAAGTCCAATATTACCTTTGCATCATCTAATGCTCACTTAAAGTTAATCTTAAAAACATAATAATAATAAAACTGTTAAATGTAATATTTAGCAAATCTTAAAAATGTAGCAGTTAAAACAATTTATTTAAATTAAGAATTTATTTTAATTTAATAGACAAAATAGAAAATAATTTTAATGCTGTGCAATTATTGGTTATTGACCATAACATGAAAATAATTTTCAGCTTATCAGTATCGGCCAGAATTTTAATATCGTGCATCCTTAAAATAGATATTTTTTGAAACCTACAACAACAACAACAACAACAACTTAAATGACACACTATAAATTTGCTGTCATAGCATGACAAACTGTGATCAGTTGAGAAACCTCTCCTTTACAGACCTTTCAGGAACTTGGAGTATGTCTCCCATTGAATTTGACCCTTGAGAGTCTATAGTTAGAGATTTCAACTGGAACAACAAAGACAGTGAGAATGAAGGGTATGAAAAACAGCATTCAGGGCTCACGTATGATGCTGTCATCGTAGAAAGGACCAGCAGATAAAATAATATATATATATATTTAATATATTTATAAATATTGTAAATGTAAACTTACATATTTATATATTTAAAACAGTGCACATATTCTATGATTTATGACCAACAGGTGAGAAAGAACAGAACATCCCAACCCCCTGCTAAAGTCCTACAGGCCCCTACTTGGCGCACCTTGAGAACCCACAGATCAAAGGTCGAGGGGTCAGATAAACAGCTCTAGCAGCAGGAGTCACGGGTGAGGCCAGCGGGCAATAGCTGATACTTTTTTGCCTCGCTGCTCAGAGCCACAGCAGGGTCATCCGGAGCCCCTCGACACACCAGCTGCTTTAGTCATCATTATTGTTCACTGGCTCCTATTCTGTTCAAGTTGAGGAATCTTCTGGATTGATTTACCGTGTTCTGCTATACATGCCCGCAAGCTATGGAGTGCGGTTGTTACCCTGACAACCTGAGGGCTCGGCTATATTTATATACCTTCCGGACAGGAGAAAAATCCGAGACCTGATCGCTTCGTCCAGGCCAGAGTTATTACTTTTCTGTGAGAGTAATAAAATTGAACTGCGGTGAAGGACATACTCATTTGACCCCCTCAAATAATAAAAAAAGAATGTTGCAAATAAAAATGTTTACAAAGTACAAAATAAAATGTATCACATAACACAATGCATTGAGACCGCCGGATGCTGTTGCTAAGATATCAGGATATTGCACTGTTGCCATACACAGCCAGATAATAAAATCTTGGCTTCTTACTAAAGGATAACAGCAGATAATGGTTCTAGATGGTATCCGGATCCCAACAGCAGCTGGTCCGATAAAATTGCCGGTTCCCTCAATCATGCTAATACCATTACAGTCTAAGTAGAGTAGTGTGTGTGTGTTTTTAGCTTAAATCCTTAAAGGAACAGACGACCACAACAGCATATTCCCATTTACACATTCCATTAGCCTTCATACCCAGCCATCACTCACAGTACAGCACCTGAGTACTGAAAAATGGCCCATTTCATGCCCTCGAAAGAGGTCGTGATCCTCTGATCCAGCACAGTTCCCACCTCTCTGCTGTTGAGATTACTACTTGACAAAAAAGAGCCATTTTTATGGGCACACACACATATACATTGTCTATCATGTATGAAATCTCCAACAAAGCAGGGTTTCAGCCTGAGGGACGGACCTATGTGTTAGCTGGTTGACTTAAAAGGTATGGCACCATCTTGTCTGGATTTGGGTTGGGGAGGATGGAAGCGTCAAACACGTGGCCTCTAAATACAGCATGCGTGAAACGCTCTCTAATTAAGATCTAAGAGGGATTACAGCATTAATTCTGCAGGGAAAACCCTGTCGTCTGAGAATTAAGTTGGCACACACCCCTTCTAATTTTGGGTGCTGGAGGCGACTTCTAGAATGGGTAATATGAGGTGAACGAGTCAAGTAGTCATTAGAGAGTGTGGCTTTGTTAAAAATTAAGATAAGTCCGATTTCAGACCCTTTGTGAAATGTCACAATCCTCATTATCTGACTAATCTTAGTCACTGCTAAGGGGGAAGTCATCGACTGTTAAAATACAGTCATCTTGTCTTGTGAGGGGACCACCCACTGGTATCCTTCTCCTCCTCACCCTGGTGGCTCGCTCCCTAGGCACACCCTGTCAAACTGGGCTCCTGTGAAGCATCTTTTAAGAAGAGGAGCTGAATCTGCTTGCTCTAGGCTTATCTGAGGCTATATTAAAGGAATAATCCAGGTTCAATACAAGTTTAGCTGATCTCAGATTTCTTCCCTACTTTTCTTTCTTTACTTCCTTTGAAGTAAGACACTGACAATAGAAGTAAGTGGGGCAAATTTTTGGTGGATTTAAATGCAAAAACATGAAGCTTATAATTCTTCCATTAAAATATGCATTTATTTGATCAAACAGTAAAAACACTAATATTACTAACAAAATATTACTACAATGTAAAATAACCTATCTATTACTTTTAGATTTCTTTGATGAATAGAAAGTTTAAAAAAATAAACATATTTAAAATAGAAATCTTTTGTAACATTATAAATAACTTCACAAAAAAAGATTAATGATCAATTTATTGCATGCTTTCTCAAACCTTGAACAGTAGTGTAACTAAGTTTAGTAAGTGATTTTTTTCTTGTGGATCTCTCTTGCCCATCTTGTGGCTATACTTATCGAAACAGTATTTTAATGTTTATGGATTGGCTACATTCACTTCCACTGCACGTCTCGCTGTAAAGTCGAAATTTATTTTTATGGTAGTAAACATTATGCCATAAGTGCTGTTGATTGATCTTAGCTCATAATGAACCTGGAATATATTCCTTTAATCTAAATTGACTACAGTAAAGGTTGAAAGTGCTTCCTGCTTCTGAAATACAGCCGAACATACACGCACACCCTCCCAAGGGACGCCAAAGTCTACGCTTGTCTGTTCACAAGCGAGAGAAAGTGAAAGAGTGTGCTGGTGTGTTTGACCTCCCCATGGGCTGCTGTAACAGAACCCGCGCTGATCTCAAAGCTATCTTAAAGAGCAAGTGTCTGTCATTAGGAGGAACTCTGCTCCCGTTAGTCCTCCGAGATCACATCAAAACCCCCCATTCACCTCGAAACACCCCTACCCCTCAGCACGAGGACCTATAAGGCTGATAACCACAACAGGATTAAAACCAGGCTGACAGAAACAATCCTCAGTCTTCTCAGACTTACCGACCCAGGGAAGGTCATTGTTAAAAATCAACCGCAAGTGACGAAACATAGAGGCCAGTTGAGAGCTTGTTAAAAGAAGTACTGCTATAAGAACTCTGTTTATCTCTCTAGTGCAGGATTATAATTCATATTTACAACACAAGTTCTCAACAGTGTCGACAGATTACATTAACATAGTTTAGCATTCATGTGATTTGAGTAGATCTTTGTGTCATGTCTAAGAGTATGGAGTGCCAATAAAATGAAGAAATTAATTTTCAATGTACTGATTAACAAATAAATTACTTTTCAAATTTAAATATTTAAATAAATAGACAATGTTTTTTTTTTTTTTTTATATGTAGTTAAATGCTACAAATAATAAATTGACAAACTGACTGTGCTGTTATTTAGGGCAGTGTATCTTACAATATAGTCTAAATATCATACAGGAATTAACTCATTGTCTTTGACAGATGGATAAATAAAAGCAAAATAATTAGAAAAGAAATTGACCAATGCTTTGTAAAACTAACTTTTAAACTGCATTAAAAGAAATAACCGTGAACAGTCCATTTGCCAAATGCTTTTCTGTTATTGAGTTAATTCATTATTTTGTTACATTAATACATAAATTAAACACACAGTCTTATAAATTCCCATTTATTTGTCATTTTGAAAAGTGATGTAATTTATTTATTTCAATTTCAATTTTTGAATGAATAAATTATTAACCGATTCTTCTGGCACTCTTAGTGTTCCAAATAAAAACTCCTTTTATCTGAGGTAAAAGTCCTTCGTAGTTTATTGTTTATTTTCATATATATAAGCAAAAAGAGCCCCCACTTTTTTTATGAATGTGCCTGAAATTCCACAGGTCTTGCTTTTAAGAGACCAATGAATGGAGTTACAGAGACTCAACAGTGCTAACCATGCGAGTCACCAACACAGAATCAAAACAAAGTTGTATCGTTAGCACTAATGGAATGAGCAGGAAATGAGAATGACCAAACAATCTGTCAACACATTCTAAGATGAGTCACAGTATCTGAAAAGGGCACGGTAGAAAAAAAAGATCTGGCTACCGACTATATGACACTTGAAGTGTGCCTGCAGGTGCAAGATTGAAATGTTGGAGAACTCTGACCCACAGAGGGCATCACAGAATATGAAATCTAGACACAGACTGACAGAGGAACCTTTGCGACGCATGAAAGGTCCATTGAGGGCTGTCAGAGTTGAGTTTAGATGGGAATGATGGCAACAAGGGAGAGGACTGGTGTCGTGGCTCATATCAGCGTGCTCTCATTCTTCCATTTCATCCGTTTTGCCAAGCAGGGGCTGCCGGCCTTGGCAGCAGGCTGCAGGGGGGCGAAAGGAGGGGGGCAGGTGTGTGTGACGCTGGCCACAGAAGGCCCAGTGTTGTGCTCGCTATCAGAAGGGGAGTGCTCGGAGAGATAGGTGAGTCAAGGGCTGAGGTCACCCTGTCTCTGAGAGTCTCAGATAAAGCCCTGGAGGAGTTGTTATGGGGGGCTCTGGAAGAGGTTAGCAGGCTCTTTCCAGGTGGTTTGCAGCCCACACAGGCCTGTCGATGCCTTATCAGGCTCGTCGTTCCGGAATCATCCATCCACTCTCACCAGCTTAGATAAACCCAGGACGGAGCTGTGTGGGACACCACAAGCCTGTGACAACAAACTGACCGGGGGGACGGCAGCAATGCTGAGTGAGGTGCCAGGAATGGAGGACAGAAAATAGCCACTGTACTTGAGCCAGAAGAGATCACATCTCTAAAGCAAACTCTTCTGTCCTATCAACAGCCAAAACTTAGTAAAGATAGTAAAGATCCCCTTAATCAACTCCTTATAAGCCTTAAGCCTCAATCAGACCTTCTTAGTTATCATAGTTTGCTAATTAATCTTAATCAAACAACTACAACATAGTGTTGTGTAGCCAGACCTTTTCTTTTAGCAGTAATTATAGCCAAAATCTTGTTGTTTACTTATTTTTATTTTATTTCATTTTAATTATTTTATTTTATTTTGGAAGACACTTTTATACAAAGCAGCTTACATTTTTTCTTTTACATCTTTTCATATTCTGTTTAAAAGTTATTTTTTGATGTTTTTGTTAATTGAAATTTTTTTTTAAATATGCAGTTTTGCACTCCCTAAATTGAACCCATGGCCTTGGCATTGCTAGAACCATGATTTGTTTGAACGTCTGGAATGTCAATACAAGAATGATTACTTTGTCCTCAAAAAACACTCTTTATATCAAACCGTTATACTTCATAAAAACAACTTTGTTTTCAGGCAAAATGGTTGCTACCCACTCCTGAAAGTTGCGTAGCACCAGCCAACAAGATTTGAACTGCCAATTTCAGCCATTTTTGCGCATAATATGCATCTGATGGTCAACTTATTCTTTCAGGGTGAGACGATTTAACACCATCAATATCTAGCAGACAAGGTTAACATCTCTTCCAAGACAGCACCTAAAGAAAATACTGTGTGGAAGAACTTTGATGTTAAGATAAATTAATTACTTTCTTCTTCTGAGGACTTACTTGTGTGTGTGTTTTGTTATAAAGGATGTGTGTTAATGACACGTCAGTTTATCTTCCTCCCGCTCTGAAATTACTCTTGGGCTGCGCAGAGGTGGATCTTCATATAATTAAAATATGCTAATGCCGTCCATACATTTATGTCTAACAAGTTTCAGTCAATTAAAGGAGTGAACAGCAGACCATGGTGATAACTCCCAACCAATCACGAAGAGGTGATGATGTAAACAAATGAGGGCCATTTAGTTTCATGAAAGTTCTGCGAGGTTCTACTTCACTAGTTCTGCTTAGGTCCTGGAGCTGTAAGAGAAAATGGAGGAAGTAATTTCCAAAGCTACACGAGCGTTTGATTGTGTTTGTCCAAACACTCATTATTTTCACACTTCGTTTTTTCCTTGCTTATCTAAAAGACGCTCACTCAAACTCCTCCAGAAGAACACTCATCACTGCATTAGTCACACAAGCACAGACTTTCGCCTGGAGACCTGATTCACTGTCTAGGCCAAAGCCATTTGTGTGTCGGTATAATCAATCATTTAACTGGTTCTAATGGAAAAAAGGACACAAGCAAACAGAGTAAGAATCGAGTAAATCACCAAAAAGAAACCTCCCGGCATTCTATTACGCAGAGAACCGCTGTATAAGAGAATCTTCACAAATTTAATGTTTGTCAGTGATTAACATTTGACATTTGAGACCATTTGAGGCAGTTTCCACAAGAAAACACAAAGCCGATCACGTCGGTCTGGAATCCGTTAAGCTTGTGTGGTTCAGAGACTAATCCAGCTGTTTCAAAACCCAGAGATGGATGAAACTCTGATTAGGGTAGCGGATCAGAGGAGATATATTTGGACCACTGTGAATACCCAGAGGAATAGAATCGGCAGGAGCCACTTTCGTCTCTTCCGTGTGTCATAGATATAATTGGCAGAAACGCTCGCTAGTTAGGACTGAGTGAGAACTGAGAAGGTGTAAATTACCAGTGAGCATAGCGTGACTTTTAGGCTGCGGTGTCTCGAGCTTCAAAACTGCAGTTGCCGAGATTGTGTGTTTAAGATGGATATCAGGAACTCTCTGCAGACAGGGGTGGGAGGTCAGAAAGAGAAACTTCAGAGGCCGCCCATAAAATTTATGCTGTCTCTAACATCAGAGGGTAGATATGAGCATTGATTGTCTATATAAATCCTTCAAAAGCAGTGCCGCCCTTCCTTCTACACCTCCTCCAGGACGGATTCTTGATCTCATTTACATGTTTTTTGGCCCATTGTGAATTAAACAGACTGTTGTGTTCAATACATGACATTTATGGCATGTCGATTACCACAAAAAATAATTTTGACTCTTTCCTTGTTTTTGGTCACAAAAAAAGCAAAAATCCAGGTTATGATTGAAGCACTTACAATGGAGGTGAATGGGGTCACTTTTAGGAGGATTTAAAAGCAGAAATTTGAAGCTTATTATTTTATAAAAGCATTTACATGAATTCTTCTGTTAAACTTGTATTATTTGAGTTGTTTAAAGGGATAGTTCACCCAAAAATCTAAATTTTGTCATAATTTACTCACCCTCATGTGGTTCCAAACCTGTATGAGTTTCTTTCCTATGTTGAACATAAAAGTGAGTAAATTATGGAAGTTTTTTTTTGTTTTTTTTTTGGATCTATTCCTTTAAATCATATTTTTATAGTAATTTTAGGGTTTTAGTGTTTATGGGTTTATAACTTTTTCTGGATCTACAGAAATTCTGGATATTTTCGCAGTAAAATTGAGTTAGCACACATTGATTACGTCTTGTGAGTGTACTAACTGAAACAGTGGGTATTTTAACATTTACATATTGGCCCCATTCCATTCCACTGTTAGTGCCTCTACGTAACAGATTGCTTGTTTAAAAAAAAAAAAAGGAGAGTAAATTAATTTTTATGGTAATCAACATAATGCTACGAGCACTGTCGATTATATAATCCAGAATATTCTTTTACGTGAAAGAAATGCCAACTGTTCTCGCTGTCTATGTTTTTGAGACTCCTTCTAGGTGGTGCTTGTAGAAGCTCAAATTCATTTCACCAAGCAGAAAAATGCTTTGAGCAAATGTGTTTTGTTTGCTTGGGGTAACAGGTTTCATTTAAGGAGGTGCACACAATCACTAAGATAGACAGAAAAGCGTTAGTACACTGAGCACATCCTCTGTTTGAGAAATAAAGCTGCTGCCAAGGAAGACTGTGCTTCCCTTCTTTGCTTGTCGTCTTTGACGTCCATGTGAGCTTTTGGATTTTTTATATTTTTTTGGGACACATGGCGTAGCCTTATGTACAATGATGTATCACCGCTGCCATTTGCGATTACTGTGAAAGCAATGTGGCACGGGCAGCCCCTCAATGAAAGAGCAAAGAACAAACAAAGAATATCACATATGGTACATTCAACCGAGAGTGCCAAACAGGGACCTATGGTTAATCTGAAAAGATTTCTTTGAGAGTCTCTATATTGAAGAACATTCATATTTAATCACAGTATCTGGAGTAAAACAACTTGCCGTCTGTGAATCATACACTTGCTTTATTACCGTATTTGCTAGAAATGCCTCGTATTCGCTGCTGGTGACGGGAGGATGGAAAACGGAATGATTTTGTACTGGCTTCTGGCACATCCATTATTCAATATGAAATACCTTGAAAGTTTATTTTACTGTGCTTTCGTTCTGCCATTTCATATGTGGCTAAATTGATTCAGCAGTGTTGTGCGGGGTGAACCGTTCCGGCCAATTTATCATGCAAAAGGTAAGCCTGAGTAACAGAGGACATTGGGAAAGGGAGATACAATGGCGATTGTGTGGGCACACGCTGATTGGTTTTTAAAAAGGTTCTCCAGTCAGTTCTCAGCAGATAAGATGGCCATTAATGGCCACAGAGTCAAGCTCTTCAGAATTGACTGAAACTTTTTTGAAATCAGCAGCCTGACAGTTTGAATCAATATCTTTAACGATAAAGTTGGATTGACTAATTCCATGACAATGATTCACAGACTTTTTGGAAACCAAGGCCTTCTCAATCAAACAACAATGAAAAAAACAAAGCTCAAAATATGTTGAGGAACTTACATCCGAGGCGAGTCTGATAATTATTGTTCTATATTTATATGCAGAATGATGGAATGTTGAGCATCAGGTAACACCGCTTTTGCGGCATGCAAAGAAAGACCGATTGAAACCGTGGGAGAGAGAGATGGAGACGGAGCGTGAAAGTGATGGCGAAAAAACACAATAGCTCAAAATTGAGGGAGTAGATTGGGGGAGTGCTGGTGGCAGGAGGGGAGGTTGAGAGGTAGTGCCACCAATCTAGTTATAATCCCATGTAGTGATTGCTCTGCAAAACTTAAAGCAATTACACCAGTTCCTTTTCCGTCGCAGATTGCTATACAATCAGACTGGCCTCTTTTAAATCACCAGGGAACGCTGACCAAAAAATGCCCACTGTATTACTGCCATGAGGGAAAAAATTCAATTCAAGCTAATTAACATGTTAATAAGGAAATTTCAGATTCTTTTAATTTTCGGCACACACTTGCTACATTATCCTGTTGTTAATAAAATTACTTTTAATCACATACTGTTGGGTGAGGTCCAAAAGTCTGAGGCCACTAATTGAATACAATTTTTCTTCATTTTAAATCATACATGTATGCTCAGCATAATAGTTTGAGTTTAAAGTTGAATTGAAATGTGAACATGAAATTCGGAATGCCTTTATATAAATTTTCTTACAAAAATGAACATTTTGTTATATTTACTCACCCTCTTGTCATTCTAAACCAGCAGTGTTGACGTGAGGCGTGACGTGAGGCCAAGTATGGTGACCCATACTTGGAATTAGTGCTCTGCATTTAACCCATCAGCGGGTAATATAGTTTGTCTATTTGCTGTTGCTGGAATTAGATGGTTGAGATGACTGCAGAGATGGATTCTACATTTGTGAGATGGACACACTGCTGTTATTTTCAGTTCATCGGAGAAAAGGATAAGAATGCATAGTCAGGTGCAATATGTGCGACACCAAACTCTCAACATGGAGAAATAGCACGAGTAAAACCTGGAAACACTGGACTGGTGC
>NW_015542477.1:2313945-2331184 GCF_001515605.1 Sinocyclocheilus anshuiensis
CGAAAAACGAAAATTAAAACAGAATTCTCTTTTTTTGTTTGTTTCCGCTGTTCAATCGCGCCGGCGCCTCACGCACACACATACAGCATTGCAAACGTTGCTGCCTGTTCATTATCAGAATAAAATACAGTCAACCAAACATAGGCTATAGATACACTGGTTAATTTAAATAGTGCATACTGCGTAGTTACAATCCGTGCCATTCAGCCTGAGCTCGGGCCAAACACACATTTGCTCATGTGAAGAGGATGTTTTTTAAGCACGTTAAGTAAGCCTGGTTTACATTATAAATAATAGTTTTGCATTCAAATACATCGCAAATCCCTGCCGGTACGAGACTCGAACCCACAACTTTTGGTTACGAGTTCGACTCTCTAACCATTAGGCCGCGACTTCCCAAGAAATCGAATATTCAAGCTGTTTATTCATTTTTCTACCCCTGAACGAAAAACGAAAATTTAAGCTGAATTCTCGTTTTTTGTTTGTTTCCGCTGTTCAATCGCGCCGGCGCCTCACGCACACACATACAGCATTGCAAACGTTGCTGCCTGTTCATTATCAGAATAAAATACAGTCAACCAAACATAGGCTATAGATACACTGGTTAATTTAAATAGTGCATACTGCGTAGTTACAATCCGTGCCATTCAGCCTGAGCTCGGGCCAAACACACATTTGCTCATGTGAAGAGGATGTTTTTTAAGCACGTTAAGTAAGCCTGGTTTACATAATAAATAATAGTTTTGCATTCAAATACATCGCAAATATGGACACATTTAATTGGATTAATGCAGAATGAGAGAGGTAGGCTGCGCGAGAACGCCATTTGCTTTCAGTTTCGCATTGAATTAGCCAGCCTAATTCATTTTGGCTTGTTTTAGCAACTTATATTTTTCATTCTTGTTTTCTTCTGAAACCGTTCAAAATAGCCTATAGGCTAGGTATTGTGTTTATTGTTTGTATATTATAACATTTCGCTTTATTTACCGGCATTATTTATGAATGTAATAATGCGGTTTGTGCTTATCTGTGTTTAACCTAAACTAGGCTACAGCATTAATGTAGACCTATACCGGTATCTAAATATGATTTTATAATTTTATGCTATATAGACCTACCACATTATCCTCCACTTGATGTAGAGATCCTGGTCACATCGTTTAACTGCAGGCAGAAGCTAATGAATCGGATGAGAGCTGGGGAAGGTGTTTCTGAGCTGGTCTGGATCTAGGGAACATGTGTTGAATCATTTACGCTGTTTACTCTGTGCATCAGAAGGTGTTAGACTCATGCATGTTATTTTAATCTGAGAGAGGGCAGAAATACTATTCCCACACCAGTCAGCTGTATAACAACTTTAGGCTTTTAAAACATAATGTACATCCTTTTTTTTCTTTCCTCGACATACTTTAGTCAATGTAAATGTAATCACCTTCAAGAGAAAAGCTGTTTGGTATGGTCTGAAGCAGTAAACGTGACAAGGTTTGTAATGCAATTTAAAAAGGGCTTATTTTATGTACGACACATCTATTGTTCTAATTCATATTTATATAATATGAGTTTCCAATAACCTCTTTGAACACCTGATGTCTTTGAAATGCAGCAAACACAAGAGATTAAATAGGTTTTTATTTTTGGAAAGCAAATAAACCAATGATGCCTAACACATAGGAACCCGTGCTGTACGTTTATATAGCTGACAACGATCCTTTCCGGTCCATCCACTAGATCTTCAAGTCTTCTTGACCCAGAGTTCAAGCATTTCACCTAAAGGCCATGGAAAACCAAAAGGTCAATTTCTGAAAGTCCTTTTCAGTGCATATTTATGATGAAGTGGTTTCAAAAAGACATGCTGAGAACTATGCTAGTCTACAGTCTCCCGCCTTAGAGGCAAAATATCACTTGTGGCCTTTCTTTAAAATACAACTTGATTCAAGGCCTGCTCCTTCAAAAGAATATGAAGCCCAGTCATTATAAGTTGATCTCGGCTGGGGATCGGATGAAGAAATGAAATCTGCCTTAAAACTTCAAAGGCCCTCGCTTTGGTTCAGGCACCTGGCTGTCCGGCACACTTCCCAGACCAGTGCTCCTGGCAAAAAGGGTAAAATGGGGACTTTTTATCATATAACAAAGCCTAGAAAGACAGGATAACCTTCAGAAATACTTTGGTATGATATTCCAGCACTAATTTTCAATAGTGGATTATTTTGAAATCAGCTCTACTCAAATTTTAAGTGCCATTGTGGCACACGGCACAGCTGAAAAACAGATGTAGGCCTTGGAACAGCGGTATTCAGCTGCTTATGAATTCACCTGAATAGGGCTGCTGGTACACAAAAAAGTAGCGATGAAGCTGAATTTTTTCATTACTTTCCTCTGTGTGTGTGTGTGTGTATGTGTATGAGCAAAGGCACATCTGTTTGTGGGGTATGTGTGAGATTTGGGTGGGGAGGTCATTGCGGGTCTGTGTCTGTGTGCGTTTTAGAGGGGAAATGGAATTTTACCCTGAAGCCATCTGCATTACACTTTGAAGACAGAGCCATTTTTGTTGGTCCTAACCACACCCACCAACTGCCCTCTTTCCCAATGGACTGCACAAGACCAAACTTGACGTCCAGTCTGATGAACAGAGGTGGTGCCAGTTTGGGCATCTCTATCATTAATTTCTACAAATCATAATTAGGGATGCATGATATATTAATACCGTATTGCTTGTCAGCAAATATTAGAGATTTGTAATGTACTGGCATCAGTGTTATTTTAGTTTCATTTATCATTATTTATAAATATTTAGAATCAGCTTTAATTTTTATTTTTTTTTATTTTAATTTTATTTTGTCATTATTATTAGTAATTTAAAATATTTCTATTTAGCTTTATTTTATTTCAGTTAAGTTTTCATCAGTTAGTTTTTCATCTGATATTTATATTTTACCTTTATTTCAACTAACAACAACAAAAAAGCTTTAGTTAACAATAGCAACCACTGACATCGGATATTTAATTATGTAAGATAATTTCCAGTCAAAATGATCATCCATTTTTCATACTGTACATTGTAATGTTATGTTTAAATTCACCTGTAGCATTTTAAATTATTGTTTTAGTTTGATGTTCTATTTATTTCGATAACACTAGTTTAGAATTTTAATATGTGTCATTTATCAATCAGCCATAACTATAAAAATAAAAAAATAAAAACATTGGCTTACTGTATTGGACAGAATTTTAATATCAGTGCATCCCTAATCACAATCATAAATGAGACTGCTTTAATATTGTTATTGTTTTTCATAGACGGCAATAAGAGTGAATGGAGAGCCAGCAGAGAATTCAAGTTGAATTGAACAGAATTACAAAAATAATCGTTTTCAAACAGGTTCTTGGTAAATATCCCTCATCTGCCATTGGTCAAACAAACAGTCCCACACTAAATGCTCACCATTGGTTAAGCCAGTGTTGCTGTTGTCGGCCAGGTCAAGATGTTCAAACAAACAGAACAATGTTTTGATAACACCACAGAGCCACAGTGTTTACACCTTTTCATGTAAATCAACCAATGAATTTCTTAATTAATATTGAGTATTTAAAAAAAAAAAAAAAAAAAAAAAAATTTAAGTAACATTGAAAAAATTACACTCTTTTAGAAGAAACATATTGATGCTTAAATGAAACATATGTGAGCCTCTGGGAGAAGCAGTGCCTTCTCCAACTCTCTGCACATCCGCCCACTATAACAGAGCAAAAACATTACTATTGTAAATGACTGACAGAGAAATCAGAAGCAGCTGAAAGAAAGGGGTGTTTATCATGTGAATGTTTGCCGTTTCTCTTGAAATATTGTGTGAAAGAATTGAACGGACAGAAAGAGGAAGGTGAATGCAGGACATAAACATCACTTGTATAGAAACATCAGAGCTTTCAACTATCAGGTTCGTGCAACAAAACCTCCTGTTCCTTCAAAGCAGGCGGTTCAGAAAGACCTGCAGACACCTGATGTTTTTGTTCAAATACTTGTCAGGCCTGGGCACACCATTATAGCATCACTATACTGTAGATTTCATTTTATTTAAAAGTGGGGGAAACTAAGCCAGGGCATGTTCTGAACTTGATGAGAAGATAAAGTCAGCTTTGCTTTGTAGTTTCAATCATGCAGAGGGATGCAGCATAGCCACTGGCAACGAGAGCCAGGACGAGGGCAGCCAGTTTCCTCCCAGCCATTTTACCACACAGCTCCTTGGGGCACTCAGGATTCAGTTACCACAACAGCACAAGCTAAGATAAAATTTAAAAACACTTTCCCTGGCCAAGAACAAGAAATGAGCCACGGATTCCAATAAAACGCAAACACCTGAGGAATATCTGAGCAAAATCAAAACAATATTGAATATGAAGGAGAGCTTTGTCTTTAGAGCTTTGTGTTGGAGTTTCTGCTCAAGTCATGTTTGTTTTGAGTCGAAATGGTTGCTAATGCAAATTACGTGACAAAGAGAGCTTTATAAGTCTAAATATTTTAGGCAGGATGCAAAACTACATATACTGATTTTTTTAAGTGACCTTGCAAGTTACATCCATACGCCAATATATCACAACTAGCGACAGTCTTTATGAATGATTTGAATTGAATCATTCATTGAATCAATCAAAGAATAACTGTTAATGCAAATTACGTGACAGAGATCTTTAAATGTCTAAATATTTTAGGCAGGACCCAAAACTACATATACTGTTAGTCTGTGCATTAGTTGTGAGAATTTTTTGTGATCTTTTCTGCAGGTTACATCGATATACCAGTAGGTCACAACTAGCGACAGTCTTTAGGAATGATTTTAATTGAATTATTCATTGACATCAATGAAAAAATAACTGTTAATGCAAATTATGTGACAAAATGGCTGTTAATGCAATTTGTGTAATAATGCAAAACTTCATATTCTGGTAGTCTGTGCATTAGTTGTGAGAATGTTGTGAGACCTTTTCTGCAGGTTACAATGTGACAGTCTGTTTAAGTGACTTGAATTAAATCACTGATTGAGTCATTCAGTCATCTGTTTTGTTCAAAAGCACCAATTCATTTCAAAACTCATGTAAGTGACTGTAATCAAATAGTTCACTGTTTTGTTCAAAAACATAAATTCATTCAGTGACGCCACTGCTATGTGTTGCTTGGAGACCCATGCACAACAGTGAATTATGTTTTGGCTCCATTTTTAACTTGACTGGCAAAAATATACAAAGCAATTGGCAATGTGGTGTAAATATAATTCACTCAATGTAAGCTTGTTTAATGTGTGTATATACATTATTATGCAAAAGCAATATCACAGTCAAAATAGTAATGTTGGTTTAAATATCAATTTCAATGCCAAGGAAAAAAACAACAACTTAGGAATACAATTCTCAAATAAATATATAAATAGAGAGATAGAGACTGCATCTTTAGCTCTTAGCTGGAAAACAGTGTTGAGGTGTTTAGCAGATGAGAGGGGAAGTATCTGCACTGCCGCCCAGGATGGTGCAGAGTCTGATGCTGCAGATAAAGTGGATCAGCCATAGCACTGAGCCATTGGCTGCCTCGGCCCATCTGAGACACGAGAGCCACTGGGGTGAGTTCATGAAAAGGATCAAACATGCTCCAAAGCTTTACAGAGATATGATACGTTACCCTTCCGTATGCATGAGTTAGCAGTGTGCAAGAAAATAAGAGAAATGATATTGAAAGTCTAGTTCTGCTGCCTGAACTGAATAAAAAAGACTTTGAACCAAGTGAAAAAGGCTGATGACCAGCAGTGGGTCAAGGTTTGGCAAGTTAGCATGGCGAAGTTAACGCTAGCTGATAGATGCCATAACTATAACTGACCAAAAAGCATTCTTTCTTTATTGACATCTGTTCCAAAGTAGCTGTGTGTTCTGATAAAATAGGTTTTTTGGTAAGGATGTATTAATGGAAAATATTACCAGTGTCAGATTTTGTTTGGAGGGTTCTTTAAGGTTTAGTCCACCCAAAAATCTTTTCATTATTTACTCACCGTCATGTCTTTCCAAACCTGTATGATTATCCCTTTAATGGCATCAATGTACTTACATTTTTCTTGTCTACTACCTTTAACGTCACAGCTCAATATGGTTGTTAGTGAAGGGCTTGAGACTAACAGCGTTCTTGTGGTGACCTCAGCCAGTCAGTCATTTCACTGAGATGAATGGGGTTGCTATGATGACTAAAATCTGACGTCAACACAATAATGCTGTTTTGCTTTCTGAGCTTTTGCTTAATTTTAAGACAAACTTCTTGTGAACTTACTGAGCATCAGACACAGAAATAAAAAGGGAAAAATTCAGCCCTTCTATTCCTTGGTTTTGCGTCCGTGTGAGGAACATTGTGTTTCGTAGGTCAATTTCATTAAATGACAGCCGAAATGTGGTCATGAGACCACTGCATGGGCCTGAATCAAACAAATACTTTAGCTTGTGTCTCCTATATATAGAACAGCAGAAGATTAGCGCACTGCCCAGAGAAAATACATCGCCTCTTATCTCCAAGGAACACACTTGAAGAAATCTTTTCCGAAAATGTGTGTGCAGCCCCAACCAGAGGGGGATAGAGTGAGACAGGGAGCAAGAAAAGGAATTAAAACTCTCCACCTGCAAATAGTCCACCTAAGACGCTGGGAACACCAAAGGCACAGGCTTTTAGCTTAAATACCTTTAGTATGAGATCTACGATAAGCGCTCGAAAACCTCCCAAGAATGGTGTTATCTCTGACCGCTTTGAATGCGCTTACAGGTATTTCCAAATAAGGATGTAAAAAAAGAAGTGGAAGTTGGTCAGCTTGTGGTTAAATTTAGTGTGCTATCACCCTAAGCTTTCAGCGTGGATGCTAGCAGACAGCAACTAAGTTCCTTTCAAATATATTATGGCCTCATGTCGCTGGAACGGCACTTCAGAAGATAGAGTGGACTCCTTAAAGTGCACTGAATGTGCTGGTGACTTGCTATAAGCAGCAGAATTATTTATGTTTATACATTTATGAATAAATCCCAGATATATCACTGTAGTTTTAAGACCAGCTGTCGGATGTGTCAAAAATATGAAATTAGGACCAGGCAAAAATATACAGTACTTGGTTAGCATTGTAAAAAGGGGGGAGGGGAAATCTGACTGCAATCTCTTCCCTTTTCTTGTTTCTTTCTCTTGCACAGTGGCTTTTAGTTCACATAATGGCTAATATGAACACTTTGAGTTAGCCCTGCTATTAAAAAGCTGGCATTTTTAAGGCAAAAACCATGGCTTTTAGCTGTTACAACCCATTTCTGTGGAGGTTAATGTTGGATGTGCAATTGCCTCATTTGCTGTGAGGAAAATTACAGGACAGGTCAATAGGATTATTAGAATAGCAGAGTAAAGTGGAGGCCATAGGGTGACAAAATGGCAGACTACTGGTATAGCAAGGCCTACAGGGCTCTTTCAGATATACCACTCACCACTCCAGCAATTTTCTTTCCCAATGGCCTTCTAATGAGCACAGCTTCCTCAGTCTTTATATTCAGCATAGCACACTCTTTGTTTTCCTTCACGCACATCTACGGGACTTTTAACATAAGGCCCATTGTACTTGACCCCTCTGGATGGTAAATAAATCAATTTGTGCTGAATGCAGAAAGTGCTGTCACACAGGATGAATAAAGAAACAAGGGATTTTGAGGAGAAGGAGGGAGGGAGCGAAAAGGGCAAACACCCAGAGGTGGGATTTCTTGAATAAATAGAGAGACGGATCCGTCCTAAAGTTTCCCTCAAATGACACTGAGAGAAGAAAGACAAAGTCAGATCAGCTAGGGAAGACTGTTGCTTCATCCTGCTCTCTGCGGTACTCCTATCACAAAAGCAGCAGCAAAACAGGGGAAATGTGTGATGTCGGTGCAAACAGTTTTAAAAAAAACTCCCTCAACCATTAAATTTGCATGCGAAGGGAGATAAAGACCCGCTCACGAAGACAGGAATTTTGGGAGGCGTCACAAAAGCCCCTTAGGCCACCGTTCTCGATGTGCTGAAAGAGGTTCAGGAAGGGGGAAAAATCAGGCTTCTTTTCTCCCCGATGTGAACCGAAGCAGATGTTGCACCGGTTGTGTGTACATAATCAACCATTTACCTCTACTCCAACTTTCGACCTTTTAAAATCGCATTAGAACGGTGCACGCTAAAACAACATGGAGCTCTGAGGGAGCTCCTCCAGCCTGCGAGAGCTGGAACTAATTTATCGCATGAGAGGATGCTTCTTCCCATGCCTCTCAGGAGCTGTCCTAATCATTTTCACCATGAGGTTTACTGAATGTTTAACCTGTCAAAAATCCAGTGCTATCCGACTATGGCATGTAAAGTCATGCGGCAAAGCCGTTTTGGAAATTCGAAAAGGGAATAATAAATTGATTTTATATGCCATGCATCTTTGGGAACCCTTTTGTTTGGCAATCCTTAATGATACTCCTACGTGTGATTTTAGTGGGCATGAACTTGCAGTTGAACTTCCTCCTCTGAGATTTGGGTTCAAGGTTTTCATCTCCACAATGTTATTTTTTTATCGTGCACTCCTCCAGCCGCAGCCTCATCCACCCATTCATTCATCCTCCCTTTTGCTCACACCAGTAACCCTTTTAAATCACATAACCAGTTTAATTTATTATTTAGGCTCACAAAGACAACAGTTCAGCGCCTCTGAGCATGATTTAGTGGGAGGTGCTAAAAAGGGATGTGAACATGAGGGAAGAGGCCACTAAATTGTAAGTGGGAATAACATTTGACCCTTTTTCATTAGAGCTATGTACCAAGAGAAACCGCATGGTAAAGATGGATGACATACATCTAAAATGGACCTATTGACTTCAAAAAGGCTCCCACTTCCTCTTTCGCTGGCAACCTCTGCCGCAATTGAAACTACCATGCGTAATTCCTGTCTGGGGGAGTTTTTTCCTGATTGTACCAGGGTTGAATTTTAAATATAGTTGGGGGGGGTACAATGCTGTTTCATGCATTCAGAGTTGTTTACACTGTGAAAGAGTTGGATTCTCACACTAAGCATGGACAAAGTTTCAAAAAACAATTTGGACGTATGACAGAGTATTTCTGTGCCAAAAATCTTACTTCCGGGTTCGTACAAGTTTCTGAGAGTTTTTTTTTTGATCGTGGCTCTTAATGAGACGAGGGTGGAACTCCTTATATGGGCATTTCTCCCGGAAGAACGCGCATGCATCGACCAGAGCAAGAGCGAGATCGCGCCCATCAATGCGCTTCATCCGGCGACAGCGCTGCACGGGACTTGCTCGGGAAGAATGTCTCCAATCCAAAGCAGTGTGTTTTTGGTTGTAAGGGAAAGATAACATTGTTTAGCTTCCTAAAGAACCCAGCATTATGTAAACAGTGGATACAGTTTGTTTTTCTGGAGCAGCAATGGAGTTTCACAAGTGTGTTTGTTGACGTACGTTTTATAAACAAGGCCCAGTTTGACGCGGGATTTGCACATTGTTTGATACTGAAAGATGGAGTGGTCCCAGCTATAAAAGATCCCGGTCATGATTCAGAACTGCAAACGATAAGTGAAACGGCATCAAATGTCCGTTTTGTTGCCATTCGGCGCCCAAATGCTCGTCACTCTTTAGCTCCGCCCATGGCGCGCCTCCAGGAGCTCGACTTTTTCTGGAGAGAATCTTAAAGCTGTATCTTTCTTTTATAAATATAATAAAACTAAAGACTTTTTGGAGATATGAAGGATGCAGTACTACTCTGTAGGTACTCAAGATTAACATGAGATTGGGTGAAACTGTGTGTGTTATGCCCCCTTTAAAAATTCTATCAACATTTACTCACCCACATATTGTTTCAAACCTGTATGACTTACTTTCCTCTGTGAAACTCAAAATAAGGAATTTTGAAAAATGTCTCAGTGGGGTTTTTTTATGTTCCACAGAAGAGTCATACAGGTTTGGAATGACCGGGTTTGAGTATAGGCTAGAATACCCTACACGATTTTTGCCCTGATTTTCCCCCGATTTACAGTCTGAATAAGTTGACGAAGGTCAGAGCCAGTCTGCAGATTAGGATTGACAGATTCCACAGAAAATCGAATAGTGTATGATTGTCACAGACTGCTATAGACTATGAGACTTCCATCCAGTCATGGATGTTTGATATTCTTAGCCGATTTTAGAACACGTTGTTTTCATTTGTCACATGTCTCCTAGCAACAATGCACACGTTTCTGTGTGAGTTTGTTGTGATCAGAACAACTTTAAAGTCTGTAGTATGATCCTCAGTTGTTTAGTGTATGATGCCCAGTTTTCCTTTGTGACTATTTATGAAGTCGGTAAGTGTATGATGTCTGGTGTTTTAAAAATCTGTTCAGATTTTAAAAGTTGTGTAGTGTATTACAGCCTTAAATCATGACGGACTTTTTGGGCGAATGGTCACTTTAAGAAATTCCTTCAACCATGAGCAAATAAATGCCTCTTCTTTTTTTTGTTGGCTCAAACCATGTTTGAGTTCATATTTGAGTTACTGTGTCACCATGCCACACTGCAAAGGACGTTGAATTGGAATTAGGGCTGCACGATAAATCGCATGCGATATTCAATGCGCATCTTGTCAGTAAAGCCGCTTCTGTAATCAGCGGTAAATCTACATCACATTCATATATGATCGTGGTTTTGCGCAACTTGTCAGTGAACAACGGCTCTGTGTAGTAAATGCTGCTTCATGTGAAAGCACACACGTGATGGAGATTTACCGCTGATTACAGAAACGGCTTTACTGACAAGATGCGCATTAAATATCGCATGCGATTTATCGTGCAGCCCTAATTGGAATGACTTTACCTGTGATGAATTTCTGAAGTTGCAATTTAATAATTCTGCTGGAAAATGAAGTGTTCTTCATACCCTATTAATTTTATTAAAAATATATGCTTTTCTAGTTAAAATGATAGTTCACTCAAAAATTCAAACTGTCATCATTTACCATGCTCATGATGATACAAACCTGTATGACTTTCTTTCTTCTGTTTAACATAAAAGAAGATATTTTGAAGAATGATTTAATAAAAGTCACTGGGGTCCAAAACAACATTAGACCCAGTTGAAAGAGAAAAGTATACAGGTTTGAAACAACATGAGGTTTTTTTTTTTTTTTGGGTAAACTACTAGAAAAACAAAGTTTAAAATTACAATTATGTGAATTTCCATTTATTTTAATTCCACTTTCTTTTATTTAACCCTTAAATGCATACCTCGGGTCTTTAGCGACCTGGGACATCATTCTCTACCCTCTCCCTCCTTCATTTTTTTAAGTTAGACATCAACTTTCTTAGTATTCCTCAATCTAAATATAAAAGAATGCCTGTTTTCTGATGAATTTTTTTAAAAAGTGTATAGGGTCACTAGAGACCCGAGGTATGTAAATGTGTAAGTATTTTTTTCCTGCGCAATGATATTTACATATCTGATGACTCAATATATGCAATGCATCTTTTTTCCTCAAGGTGGCACTGTTTGATACACAATGATGACGTGACGTTACTCTCATAATTACCGCAGGCATAAAACAAACGAATATCATCAGCAAAAATTGAAGTGGTTTGAATGGCTTTACTGCAGAGCAATTACTATACGCAATGAAATATAAATGTCACTGCCATTTGATGCTGGATGTGATAAATAAGCTGCCAGTGATCAAAATATTGAATATGAAGTCATTGAAAATGATAGTTTTGAGAATAGGTTGAGATCGTGAATGTGAGGCAGATGTTGAATGTACTGTGGAAGTGCGCTCTGACAGCGATGGTAAAATCATCTGCTCAAATTGAACCCTTTTAAGTTTCAAAAGGTAACAAAATATGCTTTATTTTATTCTTCTGTAATTGTTCTTAAAATATCAAGAGAGTTTTTTGCTATTGCAGCAGTTAGAGATCCATCCGTGCTGGATATATAGGTCCGGGTCGCTAAAGACCCGAATATGTAATAATGATTGGCGAAACATTCATGCATTTAAGGGTTAAATTCAAACTGCAACTGGAATTTACATGGCATTCTCAATTCAAGTCCAAATGGCACAACCTTATGCTCAAATCTGAAAGAGAAATGCTTTCAAACAAATAGGCACATTGTGAACCTACGGAAAGAGCAATTAAAGCTCTAAATGTTGAGAATTTGGACTGTCGCTTCCGCTCAAATTGTTTGTGCCGATCGTCTCTGAATAGGGCCGCCACCTGTCAAGCTCACGGTTCACCCCACATTACCTTTAATAGATTTAACCAACATCAGTGCTTCCTCATTCACCCTGACAGCTCTGGGAGATCCCGTCCCTAACCCATGGAGCTCATGGGTACTCTAACCTTCTTTCCATCCGCCTCTCTCACTCTATCCGGAACAGATTTAAGAGAGGGGAAATTTTTTTTTGCCTTCCTCTGTCATGCCCTCTTGGGTTCAAAGCGTCACTTAAAGAGGCGAGAGTGGCAGGCAGGAACGTCTCCTCACACATGGAGAAATGCAATCTGCACATCACAGACGGCATCAAAGCGACGGACCCAGAATGGGAATCCGGTTATCGTGTGTCTCCATGGCTGCCAGAAAGGTTGTGTAGCTTTGAATGTCAGCCTGAATTGAAGCGCTCAAAGCCTCAGATGGATATTTGACAGAATGTGATTTGGCGGGAGGGAGACAGGCTAAGGGCCGCTACAACTCGCAACCTTTTGTAGATGGATCTAAATGCCAGGACAAACATTTGACATTGATGAAATACTATCCTCCAGACCACCATTAACCACTACACGTGAACAAGCACCCTGATGTATGTAAATCCTTTTCTGGGGGGTATTATCGACCTCAAAACGTATGGCTTAAAAACGCCCCATGTACGTTTCATAAACGCAAGCGGTAAACGCACTCAAATTGGTTCAACACTGTGATCTCTGAACTGATCGATACAACAACCCCGAAGAAAGGGTGACTTATGGCTCTTGCGCTATAAGCAAACTTATAAATAACATTCCAACAGCCACATAATTGCCGCTAAAACTATATTGAACGACACAAGGTGGCCTCGCCGTGGACGGACTAACGCTCTTGAGTTACCGCCAAAAAGTGCATGTTAAAAAACACGTTGTCTAGAAATAATTGGATGCTTGTCTAATCGATAGCCATCCCCGGACCCTTTCATTGACTGCCACGTCAATATATTTATATCACCGGCCCATAAATGAGCAAGAGTGGCCCAAAAGAGTCAGTTATGGCTCTTTAAACCATCCCATTAAACTCAAGATGGGATAAAAAACTCAAAAGACAGGAAGATTTGTTTGCCACTCATTAACATTCCGCCTTACATCCTGTCATGCTGCCAAACGCCGCTGGTGTGTGGTCTGCAAGAATCACTGATATTAATAAATAAATGCAAATAAACTTATCTGAGTCCAATCGCATTTTATCAGCTTTCGCCACTCTGATTATGAGCGAGAACTGGTGAGTTTCATGCCTACAGTCAGTTCTATCACAGCTATTGATCAGAAAACACTCAGCCTTGAGTGTTTTCTAAGTGAAAACCAGGTCTGCCACCAGGAGAACTTGAATAAACATCGTTGCCACTTCCATATTTGATAGCACAGATGAGAATTCCACTGTGAAAATTATATTATTGTGTACAGCACACAAAAGTTAGCACTCTCATTTAAAGCTTATCTCTGAAGCCTTGAACTTGTGTCTCCCTGTTGTGCATCGCTACACTGCTTATATGCATAACAATATTAATGCGAGAGAACAATATTCCCTCAATGCAGCACTTAAGACCACCAACTGCCTTTTATCAACCAGCAATCTTGGGAAAAGACGTTTTAGTGCTGGTAACCAACACAACAGCCCATCAGCGTACACGACCTAATGTAAGCATTCCCTTTGATTATGTGGCAAAAGGAAGGTTGTGGGACCAGATGAGTAGATAAGACCGGCTGAAGTCTCAGGGGGCCATTTTGGGCAGTGCAGACAGCAGGTCTTCCTTCTTAGCAATGCTCCGATTAATCCATTAGCAAATGGGGAGTGCGGTTGATGGACAAGAAAGACAAAAGAGGGATAATGTACATGTGTGTGCATGTGTTCATGGGAGAGCAGTTGCTTGGTCCAACACATGGCTTAAGTAATTTACTGTAAAAGCCTGTGATGGAACATACGTGTGCAACCGTGCATGTGCGTGAGTGGTCGGGAGGGAATTTAAATATGAATAAATGATGACATAATGGCCTCGGCACTTCAACCCTTTTAAATGGTTGGTCAAAAGCACATTCTGAAACCTTAACTGCCTGTCTCATCCAAGCCTGGATCCAGTAATTTCAGAATAATACCCACAATCATTTCAGCACATGAAACATTGTTCACTTAGCCTATGCTCTCAGTTTTTTTTTCTCTCTTCCCACCATTTGAGACGAACAAAGCCCCAAAGCTGTAAAATTAGCTTTTACCATATGCTCCTATTGGCTCTTCCTGAAAGCAGTTCCATAGTTAGGCTTAAACTAAATGAATATGCAAATATGAATTAGACTTTTCTTTTCACTACATGCGTTTTCCTGTTTGATATCTAAGTGGAACTGACGTTAATCAGCTCAAGCGCTTGCCTGCCAATAAACAATGACAAAATATTCCCTCATCAGGCCACGGTGACATGAATATTTCACTTGAATGCTTAAATGATCAGATGTGGGATTTCCTGGTGGAGATGCGGTTTAGTGTCGGTCTTAATCTAATTAGGTTTTTTCATCTCTCGTGCTAAACAAAGGCCTGCTTTCTGGTTCATCGAGCATTTCAGTTCGTCCTCACTGGTCATATGTCATTCAGAGTGACGTCACTGATATGCAAACGGAAAATGCAGCTGTGGTTTCAGTAACCCTAACTTAACCCAACAGAAATTTTCCAAGAGTGCATTTTACAAATGCACATTAAGGAATCTCCAATAATTTTTTACATTTAAAATATTACTGTGATTTCTGAAACCTTTTCAAGCATTCTAAATCCAGTCCACATTCATCAGTCCTTTAATCATGCAGCTTTCAGAATGAGAGTAAAAATTCTTCATAATCAGAATAAAGAAATGTTTCATCAGCCAGGTTATTTAATGATCGACAAATTAAATGTATTCAGGAAACTGCACAGAGCAGGTTTTTGCTATAAAATACATCACGTTCCAACCACTAAGCTAGCTAAGATGGCAGAGATGCTTTACCTGTTTGCATACAGGTGATCAGTCTCCTGCTGAAGGCACTACAGAGAAGCTGACCTTTCCAACACACAACCAAAAAGAGCCAGAGGGTCATAACAGCAAATACCCTTTGAGTAAAGGCTATGGGTTATGTGTGTGTGTGTGTTTGTTTGGGGTGGGGGAGAACTCTGAACTCTCTCTTGAAACTGCCCACATAGCTTACAGCAACGTCTGTGTGGGGGAAACAGACCTATACTAACATGCCTTACATCTCAGAATAAATCATGACATGTCATGTTCTGTCACTTAGAAACTACACTAGGAAATATTGAAGGATGGTATGGGTTCCTCAAGCAAGAGCATGAACCACACCAATCGCCCTGTCAGATCAGACAGAATCCCACAACAATAGCCTGAACTCAAACTGTATTTTCCAATGAATTTCCAGTGCATTTATAATCAACAACATATTCTGTCATACAATAAAATGAAATGAAGTTTTGCAAACAGGCTGACAAACAAGCGTTATTTTGGAAAATGTCACATGATGAGAATTTTCCTGCTGTGTGACAGAGCTTCCCTAATTTTATGCTGAACACATTTAATTTGATTTTAAAAAATTCCCATTATGTATTGTACATGGCACACAGTTTCATACCTAAAATAGTAAAAAGTATTTTTAGACAGTATATGGGTAGATGACAAATAACATGTCAAATTATTTTATTATCAACAACATTCTAGCTTAAATTTTATTTGCATAAGGGCTTTATAAGGGAAACTGTACATCTCAGGTCTTGTAATAGGCACTTTTTCCCCTACAATTTTTAAATACCATTTTGCCATTTTAAATACCAATTAGTTTAATTTTAAATGGTCCTGCAGTGTGACAAATGATTTTGTAAAGCAACAAATAATAATCATCTCAATTAACGCGTGGTCTTGCAATTAATGTGAGCAATTATACATGGAAAATGATTAAAAAAAATAGTCTGAGATGTAGTATAGTGTGTCACGCCACAGGAAATATTGACTGTATTTCTAGCCATATATATAGTAGGCCTATAGCCAAAGTATAAAGAATAAACAGTGAACTTTTGAAATTGAAAAAGATAGATAGATAGATAGATAGATAGATAGATAGACAGGAAGAGCACGTATCTTTAATGGACCATTATTCAAGAAAAAAAAAACTTTTCAAAAAGAATGATGAGCAGTATCACAGCAGCTGCCACCTCAAAGTTGTCAATCACTTTACCGCCTTAACATAGATTAAGCCGATCTATGAAGACGAATAAAGACATCTCAAATAAATGTTGATGAGCAAACAAGCATGTGACACTGATAAAACCATACACCAGTCAAATGGCTGAATTTGTAACACACCGCCCTCCACCTCCGCAACCTCTCGGGAGCATGCACACGCTCGCTCACTCATAGCGCACTCACGCGCTCAAAAAGATTTAAGCTGGGCAGCGATGTTCGCGCGCGTCTCAAAATCCCATAGACTTTAATCACTTATTAACTTTACATAAATTGTGCACGCTAGGCAACAGCCATGCCTGAACACAAAATAATGCAATCGCTTATTAAAGGGATAGCTTAGTTCATCCCAAAATTACAGTCTGTATCTAATATCATTTCACCCCAAACTGAATGAAGAATATCCTGTTCGTTTTTTTTACCCATGCTATTAGAATGAATGGGGACATGAGCGATCAAGCTTAAAAGATAACGCAAATCACAATAAAAGTATCATAAATGTAGTTCAAAAGATTTCTAGTCATCGGCGTCATACAATAGCATTGTGAATTTGATGAGTCAGTTCACAAAATCATATCTGAATGATTCGTTCATCGGTCAAACTAATAATTTCTCACTGACTCAATTCCGGGCACACTGTGTGTGTTCCGTTTGTTTCTCATACAAACCTATTGTATGACTTCAGAAGATCAGGGTATTAAAAAAAAAAAAAAAAAAAAAAAATTCAGTTTGTGTTCTTTGAAAGAAAAAAAG
>NW_015542477.1:2331473-2357493 GCF_001515605.1 Sinocyclocheilus anshuiensis
CAGTTTGTGTTCTTCGTAAGAAAAAAAGCCACGCAGGTTCTTAACAACAACATGCGAGTGAGTAAAGGATGACATGACTTTATTATTATTATTATTATTATTTAGCTTAACTGTCCCTTTAAGGTCCGCGTTTAGTTTCTATTTGGGACTGACGCATACAATAGATCTATGATGGGATTTTCAGAAACACGCGCAGGTGTGATGTCACTGCGTGTGATGCGGCTGAACCGAAACAGAAACGCGTAGTATCAACAACATTACGTCGTAAGTCAAGTCACCCGTCCACACTAAAAGTTTAAACACTTCCTATTCACTTTTCTGTACTGAGAATCCTTTAAAATTGAAAGCTTTATCGCAGTCCCCTACTGCTGGTGATAAAATGAATGAATGTGAATGTCCGAGGCGGGCACAGATGGCTTAGTCTTCGTCAGGTGGAGAGTTGACCTCTTGTTCTTAACGTGGGAGAAATGAAAAGTGCAACACATGACCTGGCAATGATTGCCGACGAACTACGGCAACGGCTATAATAAAAACTTGTTGATGTTCATTGATGTAAGGAAGTAAAACAGTCGAATGATCACTATAGGAACGAACCTGTTCAACAAAATTCTCGGAATACGCCAGCGATGTTACATGAAAGAATGGGAGCGTGAGATTACAATATTTTCATTGTAAATTCAATGACATACCTGGATGAAACACAGCGGCTGCTATGAAGGCACCGAAAAGGCAGACAACCGATTGCATCCTTATAGAAAACCCCGGCTCTCTTTTATACAGTCCGAAGAAATTTTCAACAGAGATATGTACGTCGGAAGTTGTTTGATTGTATCAAGGGAATTCTCTGGTTGAGTGTGTTGAAAAGATCAGGCGGTTGCTCTGTGCGTAGTTCGCAGGTGAAATGTGGACGAGCAGTGGAGAGAGTGTGAATTCACGCTGGAGAGTTGGGCAGCAAGCCCCGCCCCCGCCCCGCCCCCAGCGACACGCCCTCTTCGGGTGAAGCCCCGTCGCTGTGGTAAACATTTGACAAGCTGCTGTTGAATCAGTAGCGCTGGAAAGTCCGAATAATTCTAGCGAATCACTTCTTGTGAACTGGTTCTGGGAGTCATTTAAAACCATTCTGCAATTCGATCCACCTGCACACACAGCCCTTTCTAAATAGGCCTACTATATACGCACTACAGTACAAAAGTTTGGGGTCAGTCAGCTATTTTTTTTATTGGGGTCAGTCAGCTATTTTATTCATATAAAAATGCTTTTATTCTGCAAGGACACATTAAATAATCGAAGTGAGAGTAAAATACATTTATAATGTTACAAAAGATTTCTATTTGATATAAATGCTGTTATTTTAAACATTCTATTTATAGGATCCTGAAAAATGTATGGCAGTTTCCACAAAAATATTAAGCAGCACAACTGTTGATAATAATAATAAATGTTTCTTGAGCATTGAATTAGCATCAGAATTATTTCTAAAGGATCGTGTGACATTGAAGACTGGAGTAATGCTGAAAATTCAGATTTGCCATCACAGGCATAAATGGTATTTTAAAATATATTAAAATAGAAAACTGTAGAATATTACTCTGCTTCTGTAATATATATATATATATTTCTGACAATAATATATGCAGATAACTCATGAGTGTAATTTAGACCAGTTTTATATACACAAAGAAAATCTTTTAATTTTAGTCATGCAGCCCAGAATATTGATGCGGATGAAATCTTCACAACTGAGGTGTTTCAGAAAACTGGTGTGCACAATTGTTTTAAAAAAGCATATAATCACACAGAACACCTCACAACTAATAAAAATCTGTGTTCAGCAGTGTCACCCCAGTTTATTTCCCACCTCGTCATCAGACAGAGAGGCTTTGAGGAAGAAACTGACACCAACTTAGTCACATTGAATTTGAAAATGAATGAAATGCAGCGATGAACCACCCCAATATCAAGGTTATTTGAATCATTGCCTGTGATCAAATATGCCTTTCACTAAATTTCAGGAAATTTCAGAAATAACATCAGCTCTAAGCATTACATTTGCATTTGTTGTTGTTGTTTTTTCATCTTAAATGGCAAGAGAGAAATAGTGTTGTCATAGCTAATGATACTTTGTCCTATATTTTAATCCAAAATTAAGAGGTTGCCCTATGAGAACAAAGTGGTCTATCAGGAGGCATTCATTCTCAATTACAGTGTTGCTCTCCTTTAAGAGAGAGACAAAATGGCTTGTATTAGTAATAGCAGTAAAAGATTCATCTTTTTGTCTTCGTCTTTTCAATTTGATGCAGCTGTTTCATTATGAATAACTTCCTGACCCTCCTAAATGAATGGCCTGAGGGAAAAGTCTTCAAGGTCTCCTTATGTTTAGGGCATTAACATTAATTAGCTGTGTTTAATGGTCATAAGAGCTGTCTGTTTTTTGTTTTTAATGACGACTAATTCTTAATATTCATTTACTGGTACTGATGAAGGACCTTACAGGACCCTCCAGGTAAGAACATGTCAATTTGAATATAATTAGACTTCACAAGACCTCTGAAACCCATTAACAAACCATATGATCAGAAAGCTGAGAAGTCCAACTATGTTTTAGCTTAATCTTAATTACAGCTACAACTTGACTAAGTGTGTTATTATTGATAGATCAGTTTGACAGCTGAAGCCACATGTTTGGCCTCAATGTGAAATATTATGTGGCACCAAGGGGTCAAGGTTTAGCTGGTTAGCATGGCCCCTACCCTGCCCTGCTGGTATATGACGCAACTACACCACCTGGCAGTAAATTAGTCTCTATTCTGGCTATATATCTTAAATGTTGGTTTAAAAACAATCACATCACCAAAATTCACTATAAAATTCACCGTTGTCCATGAAAAGCATACCAGGTATTGATTATATATATATCAAAAAAGTTAATCAAAGTTGTTCTAAGAAAAGAACGCATTTTGGTTTTAGGACAACTTTGATGAAAGGTTTTGTGGCATTTACATAGTAGAAGAAGTCCAATGATCTTGAGCCAGTCATTGAGCGGGAACGCGAACAACCTTTCTCCAGGTAATACACACCTCCTCGGGTCACGTATTTGATCTTAAACCAAAGAAACAGCGCCTCCCCTTGGTTAATGACAGGTTGATTTAGTATCTGGTAACTAACTTATTTGGATTGTTACATGTTTGAATCACAAATGAAAAATCAGCTCTATATCGTATGAACAAGCTGGGACATATCATGCAAGTAAAGACACTACTTTACTTCGACCACCATGGCGTGATGTGTGCCTAGATTCTTCACTAAAGCTGGATTTTTTCTTTCAACTGTCAGTCCAATTCAGCACTCAATCGGTTTTGGCTGTTTCATGTCCAACCACAGCTGTGAACGTGCGCGCGTTCAAAATAGACTTCATTTTCGATGGGGAGTAGACCACAGGGCTGAAAATGAGTTTAGCTATACTCATCTATCATCTGCGGCACACGCACAAAATGACAAAGTCATAAGCTAACGAATACAACTGTGGAAATATGACTGATTAGATCGGTTAGAAATCGTGTCACCACATGCTCAATATGTTCAACATGTTTACTTGAGGTTCACCTGTCTCTGAGGCCTGAGACATTTTCATTATCGAAGAAGGAAAACATTTATTCAGCGTCTGTTTGTGCAAAAAACTTTGTAGCTTTATCACCGAGAGACAGCTGAAGCTATGAGTTGGATTTTCTCTCCTTGGAGTTAGTTTTAACAACTAAAGTGTAATATGGGACAATACAAAAGGACCCCTTATCTGTCCTCCAGGCATAACGAATGGAAGACTAATTATCTATCTGGCCTTTGCAAGTCCAGTGCCATTTTCAAACCAAGACTTGCAGCATTTATAATTTATATCCTGCAGTTTTAATACAAGATGGAGTTTGGCTCATCTCAGCATGCCTTGTGTCAAAACTGCAGGAGTAGCTGTCATAGACTTTCCTAGATTAATATGACAAAATACTATCTATCTATCCATCCATCCATCCATCCATCCATCCATCCAGCAAATGGTAATTTAGAAACACGTTTCTGATTGGTTAATATTCACTGTCTTCCATGGATATCAGACCAGTTATTGATTATATTGAAAATCACCTCAGTATACTTTAGTGGGCTAATATTAATGTAATATTGTTGCTGTGTTTGTCTTGTAGCTAGCTCGACTGTGTTGTAGGCTTACATTGTGTCAAACTACTGGAGTCTTACAAATGTTCCCTGATTAATGTGAAAACAGGCACCATTTTATGTTTGTGATATCAGCAACTGAGTGCTTGAATGAATGATTTAGACATTCAGTTTTCGTTTCGATTTGCCATAGAATCAATTATTCCGGTTGGGAATTCTGTTTGAGGTAAGAAATTGTGATCTAAAACTGTCCAGAAAGCACCTGTATTTTTCATACAAAGTTTTGTATGATTTATTTGTTTGTGAAACTATACTTCTGATTTCTCTTTTATGTGAGTCTCACTCCTTGGCATTCATACCTGTGGAATAGTAATCTGCACCGCTGATGTGTTTTCTCATTTTTCTCATACTAGGACCTGTTTACTTACCTTTGACAAGGAAAAAACAGAGACTGAGGGGGCTTCATACAGGTAGCCTTTATGTTTTTCTGTAAAGAAAATGTCATTTAAACACTAGATTGATTGTTATATTGACTCATTTGGCATGGTAAGGAAACCTTGTAGCTGTTAAGGTGGAACAATTGATTTTATTAAAATGTTTGGCGAAGGTGGGCAGTAGAAAAGAAAATAAATGTTTAAGCAGATTTTCTGAGTTTAATCTCTTGTGTTGCATTTAAATTGAAAGCCCACAGCAATTTCTATTGGAGGGAGACCCACGGAAGCCTATTGAGAATTAAATGGTATATTTTATAATCAAATGAATCATGCTATTCACAGTGTGTAACGGGTGCTCTGTAATTATACCTGCCAGTGTACATGATTTAAACAGTTATTAGTGATAGTCATAGGAAATGGAATGAGCTGCACACTAGACTGTTTGATTAGGTATTAAGAGATATTAGAAGTGTTTTGTGACAAAGGTGGCAATTTAGAGCAATTGGTTTTAATGGTTCATTTAACCTTTTTAATTGAATTTTTTTTTTTTTGTTAAAACCAAATTTTCACTTTCAATGTATAACCATTCATGTTTTTTTTGTACCCTTTTAAAGTGACACTGTAATATTTATATGAATATTATTTAGATAAATATTAATTGTAAGAGCTTCATGCTTGATTTTACCTTCAAAGGCCTCAAATGGCCTTCTGTAGCTTGCTAATTTAAGCCAAAGAAAAGTATCATAATGTGCATCAGTGAAGTTCCAAAGATATTTGTTGTTGCATATTATCATATGTCTATGATAGATGTGATCCTTTCTGCTGAGATGGTGAAGACAAGATGGTCTTGTCTGGTCAGGGGTGAACAATAAGGACTTTCTGACAGTCCTGAAGCCATTGTGAGTGTTTTGGTCTAGTTAAACAATGTTGTGTTGTCACTACATCTTTTGAACCTGTGTTGATTATATACAGATTTTTATGTTTTGCAAGCTGAAACATTTTTTTTTATTATTGAATGTTTTTGCAAATTTTGCAAATCAGTAAGTTATCTGGCTGTCTGACATAGATGAGATTTTGTTGAAACTATGAGAATGAGTTGTTGATAGCCTTGGATGCATCAGTTAGAATGGGATGAATATGATAAACAGATCAGTAATGTTTTGCACCATATGCCATCATTTTTCATCAAAAGTCTGTGTAGGTATTCATAGCTGTCAAGAAGTTACATTATGGCTTCTTAATTTCCTTGTTTTGTTTTTATTGTCATTTTTAAAATTTTTTCAGTGAACTTTAAACATTTTTATTATTAAGCAGCTGAATGGTTTTCAACATTAAGTGATTTCTGAAAGATCATTTGACAGCGAAGACTGGAATAATGACTGCTGACATGGGAATAAATTACATTTTAAAATATTAATATAGAAAACAGTTAATTTAAATTGTAATAATATTTCCCAGTATCACTGTTTTTTACTGTATTCTTGATCAAATAAATGCCGTGTGAGCGGACTTCTGAACAGACTTCTATCTATCTATCTATCTATCTATCTATCTATCTATCTATCTATCTGTCTATCTATCTGTCTATCTGTCTATCTGTGTCTGTCTGTCTGTCTATCTATTGTTGAGCCCTGCTGGTGAACTTCCTCTGTTTTGTTTACGGATGCCCTCACATAAGTATATTTTATCATCCTTTATATGTACTCCGGATTGCTGCTCTGTATTACCTATTGGATTGATTTCAATGGTACAATTTAAGCCCAGTCCAAGGCCATAAAGGATTTTCAAAGAAAAGCCACCAATGACAAATGCAATTTAACCCGGCTTTTTGGACACTTAATCTGTGTCCAAGAAACTGACCTCTTTTTGTGTCAGAACGTAAAGCTAGGAGAAAAACCTCATCTGAGTGTTCATTACTGTTAGCCTCCATCTAGAAACATTGGAGCGCTTGGAGCAAAAGTCAAGGTGTTATTCTGGTTTGAAATCTTTTAATTGTTCCGTCTATAATGGGTTGTGATTTCACTCGAGCACCGAGAAAACTTACTGAGAAACAATGCGGCTCACTGCAAATTGTTGAAGAAATGAGGTAATCACTTGGTAATGGATTACTGCAAATTATAATCCATCATTTACATCTATTAAATTCAATGGACCATGAATTTCGCGCCTCAAAGAAATTGCAATATAGATCTTCTATGAATTAATTAGGTCCATTTTGAAACCATTAATAATGTTTAATAGATTAGGGTCAGATTCTGTTTTTAGACTCGAAACGCCACATTATTGTGTTGTGGCTTTGTGCTGCGTTCTGATCTGATGAAAGTCCCTGATTGTTTGTCATGGCTGTATGGTTGGGATTGATGTTTATCGAAACGGAGGAGCTGGGAAAGAATCAGATGGGTGATTATGGTGCGGTTGTCAAAAGCCTGAATGCCTCCAATTGTCAGATCCATCTCAGGCTTTCAGCAGGCAAGATGAGCATGATTACATAATTATGTGTGCAAAGTGGCTCTGAGGGGCCAGCAAGTGGTGCATACAAGAGCTATTATTTACTGTGGGCAACACAGAATACACTATCGAATGACCTGTGCAATTGCATGTGCTAGAGATAAACCGCATTATCTCGCTCAGTAACTTCAATGTGTATTATTATTTCCTATCATTTCGTTTTTTAAACACAGCCCACGTGTGGAAGCGCATTATCAGAACCATGAAAACATGAGAACATGAAACGTCGTTCTAATTGTCACTTGTTCCAGCATCTCTAAAGGTGAATAAATCTCTTTAGTTTTCAGTCAAAAAAACACTTTTTCAAGAAACAGGTTTAATATTACTTGGAAAAGTAATGGCCGACAACATAAATAACACACATCCATACCTGAAAAGTTAATTTTAAAACCATTATGTTCTTTAAGTGGAAGCCGTTAAAACCAAAGGGCTGCAACAAATGTTGTTAGCAAACTATTCACGATTTCCTTTTTAAAGCACACATTGGTTTCAAAACTCACATTTGAGGTACGACTGTATGTAATTTATATTTTAGAGCAAAACATTAACATGTCTTCATACTCAAATCATAAGCGCTAATTAGGTTAGCTTCTGGGTTGGCCAACCAACTAATGTTGTGACTGGACACATCTGTTATGTTTGTTTTTCGGGCCTTGTAAACTTAAGCATTTGGTTTTCAGTGATTATATTGGGCTGTTGTGAATTTAGCTGACTGACATACGTCACTATGGTAAAGTTATCTCGCAGGCTAACATAGACAAGGTTTGTAATTGCAGAAATTGCTTGAGATATTGACCAATGAGCCCAAACGAGCATTGAAGCTTTTAAGATGGACACATGTAAGCAGGTTTTTAGACATGGGGAACATTAACCAAATGGACCTACAGATCCACTTGCATACTTTTCTTACATTAGTGCAAATGTGTCTTGGAAATAGCTGAATGTTAAATGTAATTAGACTGATCAGATCTGTTCGGTGATTATAATGCATTCGCCTGGAATGATAGTCATAATGCATTCGCCTGAAACAGACTGGCAGAGACTGTATCTTCGGTGACATCAGCAGTCGAGAACATTAACGGCATTCAAACTCATTACTGACTTTGAGAGATACAGAGAGAATCACAATATCTGTCTTACAATAGTGACCGCATTTGAATTTCTGTATGTTTTTCTAAAGCGAAGAATGACATGCTTGAATGAACCTCAGAGGCTCTGTTAATTGACTCTGAGTGATGTCATTAATATATTTAACTCAGTCACTAATGAGTGTGAACCCACTCAAATGTTCTTTCAGGGTTTTCACCTCTGTCATAAGCATATTACCAGATAACGCTTTCCTTTTGAATTATGTCAAGAGGCTAATTACCAAAATGTCACGAGCTAGTTACTTCAGAGCCTGCATTTTTCCACGTGGGCTTTAAAAACAAGGGGAGTCTGAGATTGTCTTGATGCTTTATCCAACACCTGCAGTCGGCTCAGCTGCAGGTGCACCCTCCAGGTGTGAGACACTTTAGCGCACCTTTACAGAATTAACATAGCTGCACCAAACTGCAGCACTGTGCAAATAAATTTTTCAGAGGTTCACTTTGCACTGAGAAAAAAGGATGATGAGGAGTTCAAGGGAGACGAAAGATAGAGACAGACAACACTTTAGCGCACCTTTACAGAATTAACATAGCTGCACCAAACTGCAGCACTGTGCAAATTAATTTTTCAGAGGTTCACTTTGCACTGAGAAAAAAGGATGATGAGGAGTTCAAGGGAGACGAAAGATAGAGACAGACAATCCGCAAACAAGCTCCCATCTGGGTCATTCTGCAAAACAGGTGCCTTTTTTGTTCCTCATGTGCATGTTTTAAAATTACGTTAATGATGAATAGCTGATGCCAACTTTTATTATGCGTTAGTACACTCTCAGAAAAGTACACTCTCAGAAGAAAATGTACAAAGCCATCACTGTGGCTTTACCTTTTCAAAAGGTACACTTTTTAAAACTTTTTTACTCCTAAAAGGTGCACATTGGTACCTTAAAAGTACATATTGTTACAGTACATATTAGTACATTTTGAAGGGGTACTGCCTCAGTGGCAGCTTTTGTACCTTTTTCTGAGAGTGTGTTGATGTTATAAACTTACAAACAAAAAGTAAAAAATCATTCTCTCTCTCTCACACACACACACACTACGGATGTATAGATATAAAATATACTATACTGTTCAAAAGTTGGGAGTTGGTAAGATTCTTTTTTTCTTTGTTTCTGAAAGAAGCCTCTTATGCTCACCAAAGCAGCATTTATTGACAGAAAATACAGAAATCATAAAAACAAAATATTGTGAAATATTATACATATTATTACAATGTAAAATAACTGTTTTCTATTTTGATCTTTTTAAAAATGTATTCTTTATTGTCGCTCAATAATTACTTTTTATTATTATAAAGGTTCAAAATAGTTGTGCTGCTTAATACTTTTTTTGAAACTGTGATGCTTTTAAAAAAATTGATTAATCTATTTATGAATAGAAAGGTAAAAAGAACATTTTTTAAAATACTTTTGTAGCATTTGATTATATATGTCTTTGTCAATTTAATGCATCCTTGCTAAATAAATTATGTATACATTTTTTTTTAAATTTTTAATCTTAATTTCTATCTTTACTGACCACAAACATTTGAACAGCAGTGTGTGTGTGTGTGTGTGTGTGTGTGTGTGTATATATATATATATATATATATATATATATATTGCACCTTGTAGTTTCAGTTGTAGATTTTAATTGTCAAAAGTCTGGCATTAATGTATTAATTTACCTTTTCAATTTATTAACGCTAAGCACATTATTTGTCTTAATAGAATGTACTTACTTCAAACAATCAGCATTTTTTTTAAATAGGAAAGGCACCTGTTTCATACAGTGATCAACCTATTAAAAACATACTTATCAGAACATGCCATCATTTGTGTCAATGAAATGTAAATTGTCCCTAAAGCAGAATGATTTGACATTCAGACATGCACAATCAGTGACAGACAGCGATGCTGCATTTTTGTTTAAACGTAAGATGTGTCTCCCAGACAACAGAGCCCTTCGTATAAGGACTGCACATTTCCATGTGTGTGGAAATCTCCAGTCTCCTTCGCACACTGCAGCCCAACTTACTGTTTTTCCCCCTCCTTTTAAACACTTCATGTTTGATCTTCTCAGTATCATGAGCAAAGGGCTGGCAGGTTGGATCTTGACATCCTTTGAGGCGCAGGTAGGCGTAGATTGGCAGTAATAAGGGCTGTTTGTCACCTCTGGGGACTCTGCATTCTCCCCAGCAACACGCTGAAGCTTTTTATGAAAAGAGAACCAAAACAGATCCTCTTCTCTGTTGAAACTTAGCAAAAAGGTATCTCCTTTTTTCTGCATCATCTTCCAAAGGGTGTTTGTGATGACTCCATTTTGCCATTTTAGTTTCAAGCGAAACGTTCCAAGCACCCATGTCACATTTATAATTTACAGATTGGGAAAAAATAGAAAGAAAGAGAAGTTTTGTCTGTTCATTCTGTTGTGCATATAGAGGACATTGCCTTTAGCGAGAAAAAAAACAGACCTGTTCCATTTTTATGGGCTTACTTATGGGCTGTGTTTTGGATTTTGCGTGCAATTCTCAGCTTGTGAACCTGAGCCATAAAGGAAAGGATCTTACTATGTCTGCAGGCGTTCACAAATCGTGCTTATTTGGTGAGTGGAAAATCAAATGCAGAATGTGTTTGAATCGGTTATGATCCCCCATGGTTTTAAGTTATTACAGCACTCTAACAACATCTTGCCTTTTGTCATATATTGTAATAAACTCTGCCATTGTTGCTGCTCCCACCTGTCTGCCAATCATTCATAGCGAAGTCCATGTACTGCCTGCTCTGTATGTGTATATAAAGTGCTAAAGGAATAGTTCACCCAAAAATGAAAATTTATCGTTCACTGACACAAATATGGTGGATTTAGATGTTTTGCCAGGTCTAATGTGAGAATCATGAGAATCAATGGTGTGTTACAAAGCCATGTTTAATTTGAGAGCTACACTGCACCATTCAAAAGATTTCTTTGATGTTTTTATAGTAGAAGTCTCTTACCAAGGCTGTATTTATTTGATTAAAAATACAGTAAAAAATGTGATATTGTGAAATATATTTTTACAATTTAAATTGATTTCTATTGAATTGATTTCTATTTGTTATATATTATTATAATGTACAATGAGTATTATCAATGTTGAAAACAGTTTGACATTTTTAATGTCCATTTTTTGATGAATAGAAAGTTAAAAATACAGCATTTATTTGAAACTGAAATATTTATGTAGTATTATATTTTAATTCATCCTTCCTAAATAAAAGTATTATTTTATTCCCAAAAAAAGAAAAAAAAATACTGATACTGATACCCATAGTTTTAAATGGTAGTATATACTGCAAGTTAAAAGTGAATAAAAGCTTGGTTGATATAGTGATAGCCATATTAACCTTGTAAACAAGAAGCGTGGATGCCATTGTAACCCATTAGGTGTTGGATGTTTTTGACCAAACTAACTTTAAGCAACTGAAAAATGCAGTATTGAAACCCTTCAATTATTAACAGGCTGGTGACGAAAGAAAGAGTATGTTTTGTTCATGCTTGTTAAGCTGTTGCTTTTCAGCTGTTGACTGTAATATGAGGCCAAAAAGTCTCAGAATCCTGTGCTGAGAGCATTTTGTACAATTTAGCAAACAGTAAACTAGCTTTGGTATGAGAATAAAGTACCTGAAATCGAGCCAGTGTATTTACTAGCAGCATAAAATAGGTTTATGAGTGTTTGGTTTAGTACAAAAAAGTAACACAAATACGAAGAAAACAGTTTAAACTTGTTTTCTGATCTTAGTTGGTCTCCCAACCTGGCCAAAAAGGTGTTCAACTGGATTACCACTCAGCCTAACCAGCTAAACAATGCCCAACCCCCTCTTAACTTGGCAACAGTTCAGCTCAGCCAGGCTGAAAGACCAGCTTGTTTAGGTAATTATTGCTGCAGTGAATAATTAAAGAATAATTAACAGCTAATACAAAAGTCCACTGATGTTAGCGAGGCTATAACATGTTAATTTGCCTTTAGGTCTTGCAAATGACTGATGGTTTAGTGTGAAGTCCTTATCAAGGATCAGGCTCTTCTCTATCTCTCCGCTGTCACTATTTAAAGCGTCAAGGGTAAAAGCGAGCCGATCTGTGATGTGTGTGAGAGAGAAAGACAGCTCACAGCTGCGTGTTGGCCTCCCTGCATTAAAACACTCGCTGCACGATCGGCGGTGTTGCATTGACTGAAGTACTTTTACGTGCGTCTTGGAACAAAAAAAGAACCAACTCCAGGAAAGTCTTCTACATAAATGTCTAATTCAAAAGAAAAAAAAAACCTTCAGAAAAAGCACACAGCATCTGCGATACATGTGGAATGTGATGCTAATTTAGTGACTAACACGTTTTTCAGTGGAGTTAAGACAACTGAAGTTACAAACTTTGTTAAAGGGGTCATATGATGCGATTTCAAGTTTTCCTTTCTCTTTGGAGTGTTACAAGCTGTTCGTGAATAGATAAGATCCCTGAAGTTGCAAAGACTAAAGTCTCAAAACCACTTTAAAAAAGCATCATATGACCCCTTTAAGAACGCTAATTGTTGTACTGAGACTTCCTGTAGAACATGGCCCTGATACATTGTTAAGAAAAATGGACCTAAACCATATCAAATATGGTAATAATAGCGGAACCCTTTTTATAAGGTTCCATGCCTTGAAAGTAGGCTACTTTGTTTAAAGCTGCAGTCCATAATTTTTGTGTTCAAAATGTACAAAAATTTTATATAATAAGCGAGTACACCATGAATCCATTTTCCAAACCATGTTTTTGGCTTGTCCTGAATCACTACGGTACACCTAATAAGTGTTTATATTCAGACTATTTTAGACTGTTTTGGGTAGGTACCGCTGCGGAGTAGCCCGGTACCTGCATGATTCGTCATAGACATAAACAGAGAGAAGTAGCTCCGGCTACAATGTTCTTCCGCAAGACGCATGGGATTCTGTTTATTAACCGCTAGAGTGCCAAAAGTTATGGATTGCAGTTATGTTTTTACCCTATATGTTGACATGGGCAAGTTTATGCAAAAACCCAAGTAATAATTAAAAACAACATAAAATCTCTGTCACTTACTTGCTTAGCGAAGACAAGAAATATCCTCAGCTGAACAGAGCTTGTCACACTCACATGTTCTGCTTAAAAAAAATAAAAAATGGAGGCGTGATTGGTAGGACACCTGTTCCAATTTTAAAGTTTATAGACATTTTAAGAAAGATGTCAAGTATTTATTGAGAGTATGTTGACACTCTGTATAGTTGAAGGGTTGAGCTCCAGAAAATCAATAATGAGGTGGCTCTGAAACAATATTTTGACAGTTACAGATTTAAAAACCAAAAAGGGCGGGAATAAAGAACCCTGAACTTTCAAACCATTTCAGCAAAGGGTTCTTCAAGACGATATTGTTCTAAATAGAATTATTACTGTTTCGAAAAAAACCTTTTTCTTTTTGTATATGTTAGCCTATACTGAAAGAGTTTATAAAAATGTACAGTGAACTGCTAATTTAAATGTCTTTCAGTCTTGCCAGTTCAGCCAAAGAAGCCTTATACCTGGAGAAAGCTATCTGTTAGAATTCACATTTATCTTAATAGAACTTAGTCAGGTTAGATGACATACCGAATTTAATGCAGATGAAAATGAGGCTGTGTGAGCAGTGTTGTGAGGGACAGACTTGTGTGCACACCAAAAATTAATTTAATTATTCGCGTGCAGATTACATACAAAGTCAATGCAAAGGCGCGAATTTGCGCTGCGTGACACAAATTGGGCAACGCGATTGCCGAAATTTCAACTCGAGCTGAAAATTTGCATGACGCGTTGTCGCGCAAGACAATCAGCGAAGAGCTTATTGACACGTCCAGTTGTATCGGAAAATGTTATGCGATGTTGTTATTTGCGTAAACATGAAAAACATCCAGAGAGTAATACAGAGCAATAATGCAATGCGAATAATTGCTTAGCTTTTGGTGTGTGCACACCATTACAGCCTTTACAGTGTGTTGTTTATAAATGATTTATGGAGTTTTTCCACTGAAATGTTCCATAGGAAAATTACTTCTTGATTCCAAAAAAGTGCACACTTAATTTGATAGATTGCCCAAGCAATTTAGTTATTTTATTTAGTCATTTTTTTTTGTTTTTAGAGCTATACAGTGCTGTTTTACCCAAGAGGCAATTAGATTTCCCTATGGGCAGTAATTTTCTGCTGAAGAGGTCACTTCTATTTGGTATTATAAAAGGGTTTTGACGGGTTCATTTCCAGTGTCAACATCGTAGTTGTCCCACTATCTGTCTGCTGGACTTTAATTCAGACTTAATTTGGAATATATGTCATATTCTTTCATTTCTGGCCTTGCAGAATTTCTAACAATCCCTCCAAAAATAGCTAATATTATATTCTGGCAGACTTTAAAGTGCTTAATTGAGCTAATACCCCCCGATTCAATGACATCGCAGCATTGCACTTGTTAACTGCTGGCAAAGAACATGAGGCTAATTGGTGGAAAAGGGGAGAAAGTTTGGCTGTTGTATAAGCGAAGAGAAATTAATATTTTCAAGTACACATCACAGAACGAATGTCCCCCGATGACATCTGCATAATGAAATGACTGTGTCCATATTCAATGAATATATTCATATGGATCTGTCCCAGATTTACCATGCCAACTCAGACAGCTATCCAGCATGATTCGGATGTAACTACACGGCTGTTTTGCTACATGCTGGATATTGATTGTATTTTTCTCTCTTGTTATTCCCTTTTGCTCCCTGAATAGCATTTATTAAAGTTAAAATAAAGTAATTTATTAGTGCTCGCAGTCCAATCAGGGATTCATTAAAGTAAAGATATTGAATTGCTAGATTCCAAAGGACCTAATAGAGTGAATATTTGAAAAGTTTGAAAGGCAATCCAAATGAAGTGAAGTCAATGTGTGTGAATATCTGAGACATATTTTATTATATATGCACTTCTGCACTGAATAGATGACGTTTACAAGTCGTCTCCAATTAATTAACTAATCAAAGATGTAGATTTAAATAAAGCATCATTTATAAACATAATGTGCAATGTTTAATAGGCCCATTAAAGTCTTATTAGGCAGCACATGTGGGTGTTTTTAATATCCCTGCTAGACTGGTGATAATAGCCACAGTTTCCTTGAGCATCAGAGGTGATTTTTTTCCTCTTTTCATCTTTTCCAGCAGTAAATCTCCCATCAGCCCTTGAATTCCTTGTCCATCACAACCAATGCAAAAATAACAGCAGTGATTGAATTGTACAAATGTAGAGAATTGTATGCAGTACAACAGTAACACTAAAAACCGCATATCTGCATCCAAATTATCACAGTTGTACTAAAGCGGTTCATACTGTGTCTAGAGCTTCAGTTCCTTGCATCCGCACAGTGCTGCATCTATTCTCAAGAACTGCACCAGCAACTCACAGTATTTGAAATATTAGAGAAAGAATGTATGCACAATTTGAATACAACCACACAGACAAACACTGTCTAGTATTATAGCATAACTGCAGTTCAGTGCAATATGAAAACTGCCACTGTTACCATGCCAACAGCTGCAGTTGCACAGTAACTGCACCCATTTTGCAGTAGATGTCATATACAAATACATGTTGCTCTACTGGACTAAACTGCAGCTGTTTTGTGTTGAGTTTAACTTGTATTGCATTAAAATGTATAGTTGTACTCTAACTTGCTATTGTATTTTATGCTGTTGAGATAATATGCTTTGAACTGCACTTGTACTGCAGTTATACTACTACAGTGGCCTACAGTTATACTTTACTTAAATATAGTTGTACTGCATGTAAAAATGTTTTATGTTTTTGAAAGAAGTCTCTCAAGCTCACCAAGGCTGCATTTATTTGATCAAAATACTGTAAAACAGTAATATTGTGAAATATTATTACAATTTAAAGTAACTGTTCATGTATTCCTATGATAACAAAGCTGAATTTTTAGCATTTTTACTCCAGTCTTCAGTGTCATGTGATCCTTCAGAAATCATTCTAATATGCTAATTTGCTGCTCAAGAAATATTTCTTCTTATTATCAATTTAGACGTTTTTTGCTTTATATTTTTGTGGGACTATGCAGTACAAATAGGCCAGGGTGATATGGCCAAACATATTATCACTATATATATTTTTTTCCGTATCATGCAATATCAATATATATCACAATATTAATTTACCATTAATGGGAAAGGAAATGCTTTCCACATGTTTGTTAATTAAAGAAAAATGTATTTTTTTATTTTTTATTTATTCTTACAATTAAACTCCACAGAGTAGCTACCTTGTAATTTAGGGCCCCATGATATGATTTAGTACAAATTTATAATCAAAAGTGTTCAATGAAATGAGTTAATAAAACTTTAACAACTTAACCATTCTTTCTTTTAAAATGTAATCAATTAAAATATAAATATATTTTTTTTAATTAAAGTGGAAATCACTTTACTAAATAATGTAAACTTGACTGATTGCATCACTTCCACTTTAAGTATTACAGAAGCATTTAATAACAGTACAGTTCTTCATTGTGCAGTGCAGAATCTTTGTACTACACAAAACTGCATGTTTTACTGCCTAGGTTGATGTAATACTGCAATTATACTGCGTTAAGGGCAACTGCTACGTCTGTGAAATATCCTGTCAGTAAGGCAGGTAATCCCTCTGAGGGGCCTAGCAGTGTTCAAAGCTGCCATCTTTATGCCAATGCTGATTTTTTTAAAGAGGATTAATTCTTGGGTAAATATTGGCTCCAAAACAGGAACCAGTGTGCTGTTCATTTGATGCTGATCGAGGCCCCACACCGTGTTGATGTACCCTAGACCTACACTTCCTTTGCAGCTGCTCTCTTTAGCCAAGAGATAAAATAAAAATACTTTGTAGTACAGCACAGAACTTTTCACACCTGATTTCCCCTTCCAAAATATCTATTATCTAATATGCTATTCTGATATATGTGGATGGATAAAACTTTCCAACACGAGGTCAGCGTCCTTTTGTTTGCCAACTTCATTCTGTCATAAAAGTTTAAACACCACTCTGACCTGCAGTGGCTATAGTTTTATTAGTGGAGGTTTCTCACAATGCCATGCCAATCAATAGTTAATTAAAGGCCAACAGACTGAACAGAAGACTGCGAATCTGAGTTTGTGGGCTGAGTGGGATGCTGCTGGCGAGATTTCCCAGACCTCTGTTCAATACGGCTGGCTTCCTCTCACTTAGTGAGCTATTGAGTAGATTCATAATTGCTAGATGTTGTTTTGCTCTGGTCAGTGCTGCAGTTAGTCTTTTATCTGAGACTTTAAGTCGTTCTGAGATGATGTCATAGACATAGATGTGATTGTAATAGACTACTGTTATTTTCTAGGAATACAGTATTTGTTTAAGAGATGTTTGAGTGTTGGAGAAACAGTATTTCCGGAATGTCTGGAAACGCATATTGTTGTACTTCTTAAGAGGAAGTTTGGGTTGGACATATTTAAAGTCATCCATTTTAAAGTCCATCCAAATATTTATTCATCCATTTTTTAAGTGGGAAAAAAAAGCTTTTGTACAAAAATGTTAAAACTGGGCTCTAAGAGGCTGTGAGGGGCCAGAGAGGATGTGAAAAAAACGAAAAACAAAAAAAGTAATATTTTATTTATTTCATTATGCTTTATGGTTGGAAGTTGGAAGATGGATAAATTACGATTGATTTTTAAAATTATGTTATTCTGATTATTCTGTGTTTAGTGACAATGTATTATAGTATTGTAGGTAGTGTAATTGTTATTTTTTTAGGGATGGTTAAATTTTATATGTATTTTTGAGCATGTGTGTATTATGTATTGATTAATTGTTTTACATTTTTAGGGTGACAATTTTACCATCAGTCCAGGGACTGCAGATGCAAAATAGCCTTCTGGCTAATTCTGGCACATTGTACATTTATGTATTACTGATGTGCATTGTCCCTGTCAAATAAACCTGAAATAAAATAAAATAAATATTTTGCACCATTTTTCCATTGCTAAAGCTGCTAAAAGTCATCTTTTAGGACTACCCTAGCATACAGTTAACCCCAAAGCTAATAGAGTAAAATGCACAAAAGTCAAACCCATCAAAACCATCTTACCAACTGCGGCACGTCCCATCTCACTTGTTGCAGTTTTACCCGCCACGGTTCACCCCTACATCGTCACACTCAACTGTCTAACCCCCTACTGTCTGTCTAGCTCCCTCCCACCTTGGCTATCTTCCACCACCTCGCAGCTCCATATTACTCTCACCACTGGCCTGCAGCCAGCCAGCAGGCAGCTAAATCCCGCCCCTCGCTGATTTCTTGTTTTCCTGTAATCACAATGCCCCATATTCACAAAGCCTCTTAAAACACCAGCTGTTCCTGGCTCACTTTAGATTTTTGTTAAATGGTGTCTGAGATTAGTAGTGACAGGCCGATACCTGATCCCGGAGCATCGCAGCTAGCATGAGATACTTTGTAAAAACACATGGCGAGCGCTCAGTAAAGTTTGTATGAGAGGCATTAGTACAGTACGGGAAACTTTAGAGGTTAAAGAAGGAAAGGTAGACAGGAGGAAAACAAACAATAGCATTGGAGCCATAAAACACAAAGCCATAAAGCTGTCAATATGCAGCACAATGTTTTTCCAGAAACCAGGGAATGTAAATCATCTGAGAATGAACCTGATGTAAGAACTCCATGGGTGGTAACTGGTCCAAGCGTTTGGGGCAGATTTCTTTCAGCTTGACATTTCTGCTGGTCTCAGCATGCTAGCATTTCATCAGTCATAGAGTGTCACAAAGTGTTTAGCTCAGCTAAGGACACAAAAATATGCATACTGTATGTGTTCATTTGAACAATACCGTTGCTAAAAGTTTAATTTTTTGTCTTCTCTGATGCATGGCATTGAGCAAGCAATGCAAGGTTCCTGTCAATCCTAGCTTAAGCCATGGATTAAAAGTTTCAACATAAAATACTAATTTTGTAGTTTTAAATTTGGGGTCTTGAGGTGGTTCACCTTTCAATCTATCTGTCTATCTGGTAGACTATGACTTTAAAGTCTTCAAACTTCGAGCTGCTAAAACTACTACTTGTTCAAATTTATAACATCCAGATTTAAAGTCATTAAATCTAAAACGTCTGGCCAGGCTTTTCTAAGCCAACAGAAAGTTTGTCTTGACAAGCTTTATCTAGTTATATTTTATTTCACCATTATTTCATTTAACAAAACCGGTTTAATTGGATTAGTTTTAGTTAATGATAGGCCTAACCTTGAAATGAGAGTCAAAAAGGAGAATGCTCTTGTAATTGACACACATAGTACAGTACGTGAGAGTATCCAACAGTCTACATGTGCACAGGACGATGACCTTGTTGAAAAGTACCAGCCAAATGAAATTCTGTAAGAAAAAAGATACTACCATTGCATATTTTAGCTGGTCTTTATAACGCATGTCACCATCCTTGCTGGAAACTATTTGGGGATGAAATTACATTCAGATCTTTTCAGAACTTAAAAAGTCTCTCAATCTTTTCTTTTATCTCTCTCTCTTTTTTAATCCACAGACAACGTTGTGCACTCAGGTAAATGCCCTGGCCATTTCTTTCCTTTTCTCTCCACAGAGAGTTCAATCTTTTTCTTGTCCTATGTGCCTTCACATGATCTTGTGTCTCTGCCTTCTCTGAAGGGGCATAGGCCATGAATTATTAAATCAGCAGCTGTTATTTCCATATTAGCATAATTTTACAATCCAATGAATGCACTTAGATTCTATTCAATGCATTTTTAATCTACCATATTTCTGACCACATGGCTTGATTAGCCATAGCTGGAAGCCCTCAAGTCAATTTAATTTTGTTTAAATCATATTTTGACTGATAGTCCACTTCTTGTTCCTTAAGAACAATATGAATTGCTTTCAAGTCATTTTACTTTTGCCTAGTTTTCTATTGTAAGTTACATTGTTATGCCAGTTGGTGGCAACAAGCAACTTGCCTTTAAAAGTAACTTAATGAATAATTAACTGAACTGCAGATTCATTCAGGAATAAAACATGGGCTGTATTTTGTGAGTGAATCATTGAATCAGTCACTCAACTGATTGATTAAATGATTAATTCAGGAATGAAACAAGTGTTTGTCCAACCCAATCTCACGGCAATGCATACATATTTTACTAGGTGGCTAATTCGAACAAATTTGTATGACGAATTTGTTTGTTTTGTGAAAAAATGTATGTGTTTTACGAGGTGGCAAATCGTAGGAATTCGCATGAATGACCACCCCTAAACCTACTCTTCACAGAAATCGTGCAAAATTAGCCACCTTGTAAAATATGTATAAATTGGTTGTGAGATAGCGTTGGTCTGTCCTTATGGGTGAAATAATTGAATCATTTGTTTAACAGATTCCTTCATATACACTGATCCATTCATGAAAAGGTGCTCCTCCTTTGACTTTGCTTGGAAAGAAAATGTAAGTTGTTCAAAATTAACTTCTTGCTTTTTTTAATTTTATTTTGTTGTATAAAAGAAATATCAAATTCACAATCATACTGTTGGTCTGAATAGCAGGGCTGTGTTGGGAAGATCAGATTTTTTTAGTGGCTTTAGTTAATTTTGGTGAATGAGATTCACAAGATCATTTTTATTTAAGTAATTTTGCTAATTTGAGTATGAGTTTAAAATGTTTTCAAATATCCAGATTCGCTGAACATGTCCACATAAGAAATCTTTGATCATATTCTGCAATAGGAAATAATTGAAAAAAGCCAAACATCAATTATGAGATACATAAATGATTAATTCATCTACTGAGTCTTTTGTTCCTTTGTCACGGACAACTCCCTATTGGAACAACAGCTTTCTTTCTTGTGTGATTTAGCCTGCTGCTTGCGTAAATTATAAAGATATTTATTTATTTATTTTACTTTGACTAACGTGCCAATAAATGATTCACGATGAGACCAGTAGTGTGCATTAAAAACATAAATAGACTCAATTTTATTTAACATTGACTTTAAAGTATCCTCGCTAGCAATTTGGGAGTTTTTTTTTTATTTGATGTGGTGAGTAGTGATAAACTTTCTTGTCAAACGAGTGAGGTTTAGAGTTGAGACGTAGTGGTGAATACCTAGAAGGATGAAACAGCCCATGACACACAAGCTGTTGGTCTCAGCCTTCAGATGAAAAAAACAGAAGGCAAAGCAATTAAATCAAGTTTGATTCCAGAAAAGGCTGCAGATGCTTGCCGTAAGCTTCCCCATTACACTAATCCCAACAGGAAACTCAATACGGATAAGAAACCCCTATGACACTCGGCAAACTCTTCCGTCTGCGGGACCCGAAAGAAACATTAAATTACCAATCACCTAGAATGGATGAGAGCCCGAATCTACAGCTCTCTTTGAAAGCCACACAAAGGGATTACCTCCCCCAGCGCAGGGTGGCTGGATGCGTTTTTGTGTTTGTTTGCTTTGTGTGAAGGAAAACCGAACCTCTGGAACAGATGAAAAGAGGGATGGCCATCCCAGCATCACTTGATAGCAACAAATAAATCAATGATTGCCGATCGCACTACCTGATTTGAGGGCCAGACTCCCTCTTTCACAGGGTAGGAACTCAGACCCGAGAGCAGCACAGACATTTCCTTTCTCAGTTTATCTTCTCACGTCTGACTCTGGCTCTAATATTAGACTGCTCACAGATCCATCAATGCTGCTCCACGTGCAGCCGTTCAAATCAGAGATAATGCAGTGTACAGTTCAAATCACTGTGTTTGCTTGAATGCCCTGCCCCCTGTCGAATGTTTTTTTTCATTTTACATCAAAAAGTTAAAGCCCTTTTGGAGAGGAAAAACATACTGATTTTTTTTTTTGTGCAATATTTATAAGCCTACTTTCTGTTGCCGTTTTAGAACTACAAATATAGCCGTGCTTAGGTAAAGCGGGCTTGAAGGGGTTTGCGAAATGAGGTTTGTTTTTGTTCAAGTACTTAAGAATCAGGGACTAAATGGCAATAAGTAGTATGATTAAGCAAAACAAGGTGAAGGTTTTATTTTGTGGAGATTTGCCCAGGGTTCCCCAAGGTCAAGCTGTACTGTTAGAAAAATAGAAGAGATTAGAATAGCAGCCTTATAAAAATGTGCTCATTTGCTCTGACATGAAGATCTTATGGGGCCGGATTCAATTAAAATCCATAGGAATAAAATTAATCTTTACTATTTCTTATGATTTTCTAACTTTTCTTACTAAGAAAAAAACTTTTTTGAATTACTGAAAAGACTTCTTAAGAACTTCTTCCTCTGCTTTCACAGACGAGGCTTAAGGCTAGTCCCAGACTATAATGCATGCTTGAGCTGTCTCAGCTGAAAATATCTTAAAATATGTCAGTGCCATTGTTCTGTCTCAAGATGCACACCTGTAACGTTTTTTTTCTAAGGCATTTTTAATAAAAGCTGCTTAAATATCTTAATTTAACTAAGGCCTAGCCCTGGCTTAAGCTAAGCCCTGTCTGTGAAACCAGGCCCTTATCTTTATTTCTTAAAGCCAAACACTTCTGAAGAAAAGCAAAAATAAAAAGTTTATTTTTTTTAATTACAGAAAAGTTATCTTTTTTCCATAAGACTGTTCTTAAGAATTAAAATTCTTGAAAAAATGGCTTAATTATAAATACATTTTTTAAAGGTAGGATATTCTTACAGTTGTCAAATATACGATTATTTACAAATATATGATATTTAATACATTTATTGGGTTGTTATTGGGCAAATATTAAACTTAGCAATTTTTAATACTACAATACATACATACTACAACAACAATTTGATTTAAATAATCTATCAAGTTAAGCTTTTCACAGAAGAAAGATAGTTAAGTCATACAGGTTTGAAGTGGCATGAGGCAAATAATGGCAGAATTTTCTCAGAGAACTTCTTAAAAGTTTTATTATTATTATTATATATATATATTTTTTGGAATATCATTTGGGAACTTTCTGATAAACATTTTATTTATCCTAAGAATTTTTCCTTTAAGCATATATTTTTGTGTGTGAATCTGGCCCCTGAAGAGAGTTACTTGCCATTTTCTTATGCCACAAAAAAGTGTTTCTCACTCAATAAAATTGTCAAAACTCTCCAGAAGCGTTTGTTTTTGAGTGACATTGGTTTTCTGAAAAGATGTTTGAAAAAGCGTTTGGGCCGTTATTGAGGTTTGTCTTATTATAACCCTGAAAAGATGTCAATACTTTACTCATCTTTTTCGATTTCTGCTTGTGGCTCCACATTTATGATTTGTCTTTAGCTTTTGTGATTCATGGCAGATTGAGAGGGTGAAGGTACAAAAAAAGTATAGTCTACTTTTTATTGTGGAAAGTCTTTATTAAAGTAATCTTTTATCACCTACAATTACTTAGTTTTAAGTCAGGCTTACATTCTAAATTAACATTTGCCAGCAGTTGGGTGGAATTAAACCTTTCCCAGTATTTCTCTCTATCTGGGTTGAGTCTCCAGACACTCACCCTGGTTGTGGAGCACAGGCTTTGAGAAGATGCATGAGCATCAGAAAGTAGGTGACCTCACACAGGTCTGTAAACACATCCTATCATCGACCCCTTTGGCGGGTGCCTATGTTCGGTCAGCCGTAGCGCTATCAGCCCCACCAAGCAGGGGAGTGCAGCGATCCGTGGTGCCGATGAGCTCAGATACCTACTTAACTCTCAGAGTCTCACAGAGGAAGAGCTGGATCACAGATGGGGCAGAGTTGTTTCTTAACACAGCTTCCCTCAGAACTCAAGCTGAATGACAATCAGCTCTGTTTATTACAAGCCGCTCTGAGTTGGCAAGCTCTTCTGACAGTCATTAACTAGCAGTTAGCTCTTTTTCTGGAGTTTTGCATTCTTCGTTTCAGTATTTCCTGACTGTGCTGCGCACTCTAGTTTGCAGCTTTAAGTTAGCTTGATGTTATTGAAAGTTTTTGATGTAATGTTATCGTTGGAGTGGCATGAGGCAATGCATGCCAGTGTACATAACAACAAAGAACAGGAACAAGGTTAGGAAGAGCTTGGTTGTCAGAACAAAAAACAACCAGAGTATAATGTTGCTTTTAAGTCATGTCGTATTTGACATTTACAGAATGAGATGACTGAGATCAATGCACATGATTGTAGTGCAACGTCTGGGTTGAAAGTTGGAGAAAATTATTTTTAAAATCATGGTGGAAAGCAGTGGCGTTGATCATAATAGGCTGTAATTGTGAATTTTGAATTTACTATTTAATTGCATGCATTTTATGTACTACTGGCAGAGAATACTGTTTAAGTTTAAAATATTATAATATATATATATATATATATATATATTAGTTTTAATTTACATTTATAAAAAATTTGCTGCTCCATTAGGGTATCTTGACTGCTGCGCTAGAGCCAATATGCACTTTATTTTTTATGATCTTATATCCTATGGATGCTTTAAAATCTTAATCTTCAAGCATAACAGCCATTGCAGCCCAGGAAAGATCTAGCGGCATGGTTTGGTTTTCCATTAATCTTTTCCCCCCCCATTTAAAAGGCTGTATATAACAGCAACTGTCTCTCACTGTGCTCATACTGCGATGAAAGGGATAATTGGTTGCCAAACTGCTCATTTTATGGAGAAATCTGTTCAGTCCTGACTTGGAAAAAACACTGCCAGCATTTCCACTTTGGCAGCCACACTACAGCAGAAAAGCATTCCTGCAGCTGGACGGTAATAATCGTTCTGCCATCAAAATTTTGACAAAGCTTTCCGCTCCAACCGCTTTCACTTACAGTGTTCTTTTGCAGCATTTCCTCAGCACGATTTCCAAATTTTTTGCAAACAGGTTAGGGAACATCTATTTAGATTTTGTGCCCTTAAACAAACAATTATTGCAGAAAACACACACTATATTGTGTTGTATTCCTTACTTCATTACAGTGTCAGCTGTGATGGTATAGACTCCATTAAAGCTTCTGCCTTATAGAAAGTATTTGTGTCATTTCATGTTGCCTTTGACAAATTAATTCAGTCATGCGCTTCCGCTGCTTCATCAGTTATGTGATTGTTTCTAGTTAAACTGTTTTGGACCAGTTGTAGATGCACTTCATGGCCAAAAGTGTGTGGACATCTGAACACCTCACCCATATATATTTGTTCAATATGGCATTAATAATGTATGTATTTGGAATAGTTCACCCAAAAATGAAAATTTGCTGAAAATGTACTCACCCTTAGGCCATCTAAGATGTAGATTAGTTTATTTGGAACAGATTTGGAGAAATGTAGTATTACATCACTTGCTTACTAATGGATCCTCTACAGTGAATAGGTGCTGTCAGAATGAGAGTCCAAACAGCTGATAAAAATGTCACAATAATCCACAAGTGATCCACATGACTCCTGTCCATAAATTAATGTCTTGTGAATTGAAAAGCTGTATGGATTATTGTAATGTTTTTATCAGCTGTTTGTTCTCTCATTCTGACGGCACCCATTCACTGCAGATAATCTATTGGTTAGCTAGTGATGTAATGCTAGATTTCTCCAAATCTGTTCTGATGAAGTAACAAACTGTCTTGGATGGCAGAGGGTGAGTAAATTTTCATCAAACTGTACTATTCCTTTAATCTTGGAGAACTTTGAAAACTGGATAAACAATGCTTCCCTACAAAGGCCAAAACCAGTAAATATGCGACCACTGAATATGCTTTCT
>NW_015542477.1:2357592-2361079 GCF_001515605.1 Sinocyclocheilus anshuiensis
CATTCCTGCAGCTGGACGGTAATAATTGTTCTGCCATCAAAATTTTGACAAAGCTTTCCGCTCCAACCGCTTTCACTTACAGTGTTCTTTTGCAGCATTTCCTCAGCACGATTTCCAAATTTTTTGCAAACAGGTTAGGGAACATCTATTTAGATTTTGTGCCCTTAAACAAACAATTATTGCAGAAAACACACACTATATTGTGTTGTATTCCTTACTTCATTACAGTGTCAGCTGTGATGTTATAGACTCCATTAAAGCTTCTGCCTTATAGAAAGTATTTGTGTCATTTCATGTTGCCTTTGACAAATGAATTCAGTCATGCGCTTCCGCTGCTTCATCAGTTATGTGATTGTTTCTAGTTAAACTGTTTTGGACCAGTTGTAGATGCACTTCATGGCCAAAAGTGTGTGGACATCTGAACACCTCACCCATATATATTTGTTCAATATGGCATTAATAATGTATGTATTTGGAATAGTTCACCCAAAAATGAAAATTTGCTGAAAATGTACTCACCCTTAGGCCATCTAAGATGTAGATTAGTTTATTTGGAACAGATTTGGAGAAATGTAGTATTACATCACTTGCTTACTAATGGATCCTCTACAGTGAATAGGTGCTGTCAGAATGAGAGTCCAAACAGCTGATAAAAATGTCACAATAATCCACAAGTGATCCACATGACTCCTGTCCATAAATTAATGTCTTGTGAATTGAAAAGCTGTATGGATTATTGTAATGTTTTTATCAGCTGTTTGTTCTCTCATTCTGACGGCACCCATTCACTGGCATGAGGGTGAGTACATTTTCAGCAAATTTTCATTTTTTTGGTGATCTATTCCTTTAAAGGGCAAGTTCGCCTATGTAACTGTGTTGTTACAGTGTCAGTATTATATGTAAATGAAAGGTGTGTACTTTTTTCTGTTACCTATACCCAGATATCCCCATTTATTTGTCAGCAAAAGTTCTTTAGCATCATCTGGTGGATTTTGACTTTTGTTAAAACTACAGATCGGACTTCTGCATTTTTACGCTCCCGCCCACAGCCAGTCAGATGTAATAGTCGATGCTATCGACAGTCACATATGGGTTTTTAAAGCTTTCCTACCTTTTTGGTTAAGAGAATGCCACATCCCTTTTTCTGATTCTCTAGTCATGTAGCGCTGATTTCATTTTATGTTTCTTTCTGCATTTCTACTGCATAGACAGCCAAGTTTTATTAAAAGCCCATCTTGCCAGTGGTGAATTCCCCCTTTAACAGCTTTCACTCTTTTGCTTCCGTTCAGATGCAAGCATCAATGAGATCAGGCAGCGATGTTAGGCATATTGGCAACAGTTGTGCTGCTTAATATTTTAATTGAAACTATGATACTTTTCAGGATACTTTGATAGATCAGCATTTATTTGAAATAGAAATCTTTTGTAACATTATAAATACCTTTACTGTCACTTTTAATCAGATTAATACATCCTTGCTGAATAAAAACATTAAACTCTTTAAATGTATTAGTTTGTTTGTTTATGGGATGTGACTTAAACTGTCTATTGTAACTAAAACTATTTGTCACTGTATATTTATTTGCCTATTGTCTTTTTATATTGTTAGGATGTTAGGTTAGGATAGAAATAGGCATGCCAAAAATACCTCTATAACAGTAAAATGTTATAATAATATTTATAATATAATGGATTTATAAAGATTTGTAAACGTCACAAGCTGTGCATACATAAATTATTTCATTTCAGCTGCTGCAAACCTTATGTTTCTATGTGGTTCTCACTTTGTTCACAGAGGCTGATTGTGCTGGAATAGAAAAATATCCTATTCTACAGGAAATACTTGCATAAGGAGATTGCATGGTGGTGTGCTTGATTGTATGCACCTGTTAGGCAGTTGAAAGAGTCAAATGTGTTAATTGGGATGAGGTTTCTGCACACTTTTGGCCGTTTTTAGCAAATAACACCTTACAAGACCCGAGCTCAGTAGCGTTTTTTTTTTTTGTGCCGAGTGTCACGGCACAGAAAAACTTCCATTAGTGAGCAACTAATTGACTGAAGAATATTTTTGAACGTATTAAAGTTCAACTTAGAAAAAAGAAACCATAGCTCCAGGGAAGTATCTTGTGTGGTTTCAACAATAAAACGCTCATTTGTGAAAGAGGAACAAGCCTGGGTGCAAAAAGGCTGCATCAAAAGCTGCTTTGTAAAGATAGGCACAGGCCTCAGAGATAACTGTCTCGTCAGGAAGTTACGCCCCTGCGTGAAAGGAATCTTGACTCCATTGAATCCCGAATAGGAATGAATGTACAGCAAATGACTGATGATTTCAAACGTCGAATCTGCGGATTAGTCTAGATACCCCTTTCAACCCATGGCTGCCAGAAAGACCTTTGCTCGAGAGCTGCTTATGACAAAGTCTGCGCGCGTTTGAGCCTGGTAGCCGAGTCTCATCAGTGGGAATTATTCTCATCCTGACACGCTGTTGTAGACATGTTTTTGCTAATCAGACGCTAACACGGAGCAGATTTAAGAGGATGTCAGAGCGGCGTTATACACCATCGAGCGTATGTCTCCCTCTATGCGTCCCGTCTGCCTGTCACTAGCTGTTGTCAGGGCTGAGAGAGTGCTGTTAGGCTGTGTGCTGATGTACCGATGTTATGCCGCCTTTATCTCCCAGCTGTCTACGGCCTTCTCTTCCACTGATGTCGGATTGGCAGCAGCGATTGCAGCTGGTTTGCGTGAATATGGTTGGTGGTGTTTGTTTGTGTGTTTGTGTGCAAAGACCATCTGCAAATCCTTCTTATCCACTCGTCCATGACTGTATTTAGTTCCTCCTTAGTGGGTCACTTTTCTATGGGTGCATCCAAAAAAGAAGGCAGCTGCTTTGCCGCCCTGTCAGTCAGTGCCATAACTGACTGTGTTTATGCATGAACTTACTTCCTAAAGAAAACTTTCAAGGCACCGCAACATCTCATTTGATGATCTTGAACAAAATTTAACCGAGCATTAGAGACAAATGCAATGATTACACTGATAATCTTTGGAGAAATAGAATTGAACGTTCTTTAAACAAATGTCAAATGCCATTTTTCTTATTTCAACCACTGAATTGCTCACAGTGAATTGTGGGGTATTATAGGTAGCAAAAAAAAAACAAAAAAACAGAATAGTGCTTTCAAATCAACCAAATGGAGGCATCTTAGACTTGAATGTAATGGAACTGGTGGATACAGGTGTGCCTTAAAGCGATAGTTCACTCAAAAATGAAAATTCTGTCATCTTTAACTCACTCTTATGTTGTTGCAAAACCGAATGACTTTCTTCTGTGGAACACAAAAGAAGGTAACTTATAGAATGTTTTTCCCCTTACAAAAAAATAGAAAGTTACTGGGGTCCAAAATAACACTGGCCCTCACTGACTTTCATTATATGGACAAAAAATTATTTATATACTCTTATAGTAGAGAGAATATATATATATATA
>NW_015542477.1:2362727-2380845 GCF_001515605.1 Sinocyclocheilus anshuiensis
TCAAACGTCGAATCTGTGGATTAGTCTAGATACCCCTTTCAACCCATGGCTGCCAGAAAGGCCTTTGCTCGAGAGCTGCTTATGACAAAGTCTGCGCGCGTTTGAGCCTGGTAGCCGAGTCTCATCAGTGGGAATTATTCTCATCCTGACACGCTGTTGTAGACATGTTTTTGCTAATCAGACGCTAACACGGAGCAGATTTAAGAGGATGTCAGAGCGGCGTTATACACCATCGAGCGTATGTCTCCCTCTCTGCGTCCCGTCTGCCTGTCACTAGCTGTTGTCAGGGCTGAGAGAGTGCTGTTAGGCTGTGTGCTGATGTACCGATGTTATGCCGCCTTTATCTCCCAGCTGTCTACGGCCTTCTCTTCCACTGATGTCGGATTGGCAGCAGCGATTGCAGCTGGTTTGCGTGAATATGGTTGGTGGTGTTTGTTTGTGTGTTTGTGTGCAAAGACCATCTGCAAATCCTTCTTATCCACTCGTCCATGACTGTATTTAGTTCCTCCTTAGTGGGTCACTTTTCTATGGGCGCATGCGAAAGAGAAGGCAGCTGCCTTGCCGCCCTGTCAGTCAGTGCCTTAACAAAATTTAAAGTGAGCATTAGAGGCATATGTAATGGTTACACTGATAGTCTTTGTAGAAATAGAATTGTATGTTCTTTTAACAAATGTTAAAGTGCCATTTTTTTCTTCTTTCAACCACTGAATTGCTCACAGTGAATTGTGGGGTATTATAGGTAGCAAAAAAAAAACAAAAAAACAGAATAGTGCTTTCAAATCAACCAAATGGAGGCATCTTAGACTTGAATGTAATGGAACTGGTGGATACAGGTGTGCCTTAAAGCGATAGTTCACTCAAAAATGAAAATTCTGTCATCTTTAACTCACTCTTATGTTGTTGCAAAACCGAATGACTTTCTTCTGTGGAACACAAAAGAAGGTAACTTATAGAATGTTTTTCCCCTTACAAAAAAATAGAAAGTTACTGGGGTCCAAAATAACACTGGCCCTCACTGACTTTCATTATATGGACAAAAAATTATTTATATACTCTTATAGTAGAGAGAATATATATATTTTTCTTCTCAATCTCAGTATTACTATTTAGGTTTAGGCTTCTTTTTATTTATTTATTTATTTTGTAGTTGAGATTTAGTATTTATTTCTTTCCATTTCCCTATTTATTTTACTGCATCAACTTAACATAGCTTGAGTCTCTGCAAAAACTCTGCAAATGCGTTAAAAAAACTCCAAAATAATAACCAATAGCTGTAATAAGAATGTATTTTGTTTTTGTATGTTTTTGTGGGATCATTAGGAATACAAAAACATAAAAATAAAGTGGCAACAATGATTGTAGTGTCAGTGCCAACTATGACAATAGGTTTATTGTAAACCAATGCTTGTTACCCACAATCCTTGCATATTATCTTAATAGAATATGCTATCATTGTTGAATCAGCGCCCACTGACCTCAAATCCTTTTCTGTTTGTGTGTGTGTTTTGTGCTTGGTCTAAGTGCTTTCCCATGCATATCTACACCAATTTCTCTGCTCACTCTTAAATTTAATTACATGTTTAAACAGCAAACTATTGTTGAGTGTTTGTCTCCCTAACAGGGTCTGGATAGTGAAAATGTGTACTTCAATAGGCATCTTTGTCTTCTGAGTTGTGGAAAATAAACCTCTCAAACGCTGATAACACACAAATTAAGTTTTAAGCTATTTCCTATTCTGATTGAGTGGGTTTCTTGATGCGTTTCCTCACCATGACAATTTTAAGGTATTTAAATGGGAAATTAATTCATTAATTAAAGAATATTTGGTGATTTATTAAAGTGTTTATTATCTAAATAGTTTGTGCGTAGAGATGTGTCTGTGACAGGCTGATTTGAATAACATTAAGATATAATATTGAAACTTTAATATGGTACTTTTCCTCAAGAGCAATGATTAGCATTAAATGAAGTTGGAAAAGATAGCAAGATGTTATGAAATGCTGGAAATGCTCAATATGGCGGTCTGAAAAATACCGTTTTTAGCATGATATGAGGAAAAGAAGCAAAATTTATGATACCGGATTTGAAATTGAAACAATTTTAGTCAAAATGGTGTCAAAGTAGATAGGAGCTGTACCTGTGTGTCCGTTGCTTGCAGATAATAGCTTTCTAGAGATATTACTATGATGTCTGCAGAGTGACCTGCATGACTTGTGTTTATTTTGTAGATTTCTATTATGGTAGTCATAGTCAAAAGGAAACTATTTGATTATGCCTTTTATTTGTTTGCTTTATTGGTACATTTGGAGTACTTGGATGGTAGATATGTCTTTCAGTAGGGCTGATTCACATTATATTTTCCAAAATAGTCACAAATATCCTACTGTGAGTAATGGATAACTATGCAAGCAGATGTCTTATAGTGAGTGGCATGTCCATCCTTTGATGTCCTGCTGTGGGGTCATTCATAAATCGTAAAGAATAAGCCTTGAGCGTCAGCTGGGGTATTTTGTCATCTCTCTGCATGAGACGGTAATGGATCCGCTGTCAGACTGAGCCTTCGGTGCATTAAAGGGATTCAGGTATCAGTCTAGTTTGCATGTGTTGTTGTGTTTCCGTGGTGTTTGACAGGTGAGAGACACAACAGGTCGCATCCTTCGCCATTGGTGAAGTAGCGCAGATCAAGAGAGCTAGGCATGCATGAGTTTACATTTGCATATGGTAAGGATCTGCATTACTCTCTCCTGAGTTTCATCTTTTGTTGCTGCACTCATTAGTCAGTCACAGATTTTAAATTGAACATGTCATGATCTTATTCGTTGGTCCATTAGGACATTACTTAAACAAATTATTGTAATGCTTTTCTTATTTCAGGGCATGAACATTCATTATTTCTGACAGGTATGTCTGTTAGTCTTCAACAAAGTTATGCAATGAAAAATAAATAGGTCTCTTGAAATGGTTTGTTAAACATTTCAAAAGGTCTGATTTAAAAGAAATGATTGGGTGGGTAAAAAAGAACAGAAAAAAATAATTATAACTGACAAAAAGTATCAGCATAAAAATAATCTCATAACAATTTATTAACAAAACAAATTTAAAGGATGAATTACCTGATTGATTTTTATTTATATTAATTATAATTTTTATGTTTTACGGAGTTTAATTGTATTTTTAATTGATTGTGTTAAGACAAGATTAATTATATTTATTATTAGTTATATTTAAATAATAATAATAATTAGTAATGCTTTCGTATTTTGTATTAAATCCTCATCTATTTGACTACAAAATTCAGCAGTTAATCAGTCGGAATTAAGTTTATTAGACAGAAATATAACAAAAAAATATATTGTAGTAGCAGTCCTTTGCATGCTTTTTAGCCACATTGATAAGAAATCAGTTAGCATTTGCATTTTCACTATTGCCTTTCCAAAGAAAATGTCCTTTATCCTATTCTAATCAGCAAAAGCTAGTCTTAGCACAACTTTAACCAAAGCTGTGAAGCAACATGGAAAAGCACACACACAAATAAAGTCTGAACTACATTTTTCATAACATGTCTGAACTAATTAGTCTCACATCTTTTGCGTCGTAGTGCATTATCTACATCCTCCAGGTAAATATTGCACTTGTTTAATTAAACATATACAATTAAATAGAACCATTTATTATGACCCTTCTTTTCAATAGTGATCTGATTTGTAAGCAGCGTTTGATCACTAATGTTTTATCACATCATGATTTTGTCACCGCCTTTAGTCGAACAGTCTTTGGTGGCCATGGAAAAGCCGGGAACAGGAGGTTAGTGTTGATACCCAGAAATCAGTATGCCACCCCACCAAGATGGCCTTGAGGGGGCTGGAGCTACAACCTGAAGCCCACCACTAACCTTGAGCAGCTGCATACCAATACAAAGAGGAATGAAATGTGCTCTCTGAGCTTTAAATGTGAAACCTCCTGCATCTGTAATTCACCGGCATCTAAATACTTCAGGCTAAATGAGACGATGTTTAACAAAACATCCCTTAAATGCGTTTGCTTATTCCGCCATGTGATTTGTAATCTTCATTCCGTGTTTATTTAGTCGGATATTTATAGAAAGACACCAAATGCCAACATTATCAAAGTAACAGCTGTTTTTATTTCTCAAGTTGCCCTTTAATATTACTGATGAATTTGCTTAGCACATTAAATGAGGTAGCAGATGAATTTAAACTCCCTGTAGTGGTGTGAAGATCAGGTTACTATCAGTCAGGGATCATTTTGCCTCCTCTTTTCCACAAGGATGGATTTGCTCTCCTCCCAGACCTCTTGTTCTTTTTCATTACTGCTATCATACCAGCTTGAGAGAGCTCTTGACACTTCATGGCTGAAATGTAGCCAATCATGAAAGATTCAATGTCTGATATTGAGGAGAATAAGGGTGTTCTGAGGTCGCACTATTCCTGGAGGACGTGGGCGATGGCGCCCAGGGATGCACATGTAACCTGTGATTCACTTTCCTCAGCTGGTGCTTCATGTCCCCAAGGCTGCTCACAGGGATTTGTGGCCCTCAATAAAGTTCAGGTTCAGCGTTATCTGGGATTTTAGCGAAGGCCTGCGGCAACAGCGAGAACCTGCGGTACAATCTGTTGAAATTATCATTCTCCACCAGAGGGTCAACGTTTTATTCAGGGATATCCATAGGCTTCTTAAAATTTAAGAGGATGTCAGATGTTCAATTCTTACTTATTCCACTTCAGACCTCAGATTTGTTTTCTTACAAGTACCGTGATTCAACCCTGTTAAATGAATAGGTTTACCTATAGATTTCTTGCTCCTGTGCAAGAAACGGCAAAAATATTCTCTTTCGTGAAGGAAGACTCTGAGACGACTATATCTATTACCTCCCCAGAAGGTGAAAATATCCATTATATGATCTTCATTTGAATAATCTAAACATTGAAGTGAAAATCCAAAGAACTATTGCAGTAACACACAGCACTGTCTGATTGAGGAAAGGATAACTTTTGAACCAGTTCTTTTTAGTGAGTCATAAACAAACAGCACGATCAATGTAGTCTGATTTACTATAAAATCACTCTCTTGAGCAGGTCCTTAATGAATCATTCAGAAAGACTCACGAGAAATACTATATATGTTTACTCCAGACTTTTTTGTTGCATTGATTATTATATCTGTTAAATAATTTAAAGTTAAAGTGCATGTAGCTACTTTTCTCAAAATCTGAGAAGCAACAGACTCCAGCAAAATGTTAATATGCTATTGCTGTTATTTAGGAGATGCATTTGAGATATTAAAGTGTCTTATTTGGGACATTTCTTTCCTCCAGTCTCTGCAAGGACTCTTATTGATTTATCAGTGTTGTAGTGATTGAAGAGTCAAATCTAAAATTTATGATGGTGAACAGCCTTAGTTAATCAGACCTAATAGAATAATGAATCTTTGTTAATAGGCTTCAGCAGACTGTGTAATTACCTCTGACAGAAACAAGTTCAATGTGTGAAGCAATTAGAGGCCAGGGAAGAGCTGTAGGGCGTTTAACACCTTATGTACACATGCGTATTCTCACACTCTGCCACATCCTTAGCACATTGTTTCCTACTTAAAGTTAAAAAGAAGAAGAAAAAAACTCTCGACTTTTCCCCTTCATCTTGTTCTGATGGGATGTGTCACTCTCTGTATATCCTCTTCCAGATACAGAGAAAATCTCTCATATTGACTGACATTTGGAGTGTCGGCTGTGATCCAGCTTCTGACGCTCTGGGCTACAGGATATACCTGTGTGAGTTTCATCTCGCTGACACAAGGGGCACTTCAGTTGTTGGTCCGAACTCAATAACACTGTGAACATCTCTTTGTGTGAGCTCTATAAGCACAAATACCATGGCATTTCATCACATATCTGGTGTTATTTCATTTCAATAAATAATTGTGATGCTAAAGCCTTCAAACGGAGATTGAGTGAGGTCCAGATCTTTTATGGTTTGATTCATGCCGCTGTCTTCTTCTATCACAGCAGAAGAGAGCAAATGAAAGGAAATAATTTCTGTCTGATGGCCAGCTTCTCAGCAGGCAAAGGCCAGATCCGACGAGGGATATTTTTGCTTTTCACCAAGAAGCACTGATGACCAAGCGAAAAGACAGGCAAAGGTTGGTAGCATTAGCCATATTTATCTTTCTCCTAGCAAAATTCAATAAGGATTTAACTTAATCGATGTAACAAATTAGCTTACATTTGATTAGTGATCTATAAGTAGTTCAACATGTTAAATATTCTCTCATTTAATGTCATAATGTTTCGTTGGTTTGATTTTTCTCAAAATTTGTATATTTTTAGTGTATTTCCATGTTTAAATAGGGCTCCTACACATTTTATGTAGTCTGAGACGAACATTTGGAGTCAGTAATTCAGCAAGTATGCATTAAATAGATCAAAAGTGACAGTTACAAATGATTTCTATAAAAAAAAAATGCTGTTATTTTGAACATTCTATTCATCAAAGAATCCAGAAAAAAAAATATATATCATAATTTATATTTTAAAAAATCATAATATATATAAAAAAGAAGCACAGCTGTTTTTAACATTGATAATAATAAAACATGTTTCTTGAGCACCAAATGAGCATATTAGAATGATTTTTGAAGGATCATGTGACACTGAAGAATGGTGTAAGAGCTGCTGAAAATTCAGCATTGCCATCACAAGTATTAATTACAGTTAAAATATAATAGCATAGAAAAGTATATAATTAAAAATATATTAAAATCGAAAACACCAAACTTTTAAACTGTACTGTAAACTTTTAAACAATATATGACAGGAAAGGCAGTACGGAGGAGATGGCACACTCTCACACTCATTATTGCTGTTGTGCAAAAGAAAATCAACACCTTTTAATTAACAGAGTCAGTTGCTTTATTGGTTCTCTGGAGATAACCTGAGAAAGAAATATGATGTGTACTAAAGGATCAAAATTGCATCATTTTGTCAGACTGAATAGGTTATTCGGCATGTTATGGAAATGCAAGTTTGGCAAACAGTGTCTTTCCCCATTCTTGCATGACTGAACATAGCTGCTCGAGGGTGTAAACCAAATGGCAGCCAAATGAACTTCTTCAAAATGGACTTTGCCCTAAAATCAGGTACAGTTTGAAATTGTATTGCAGCCCTTTACTATGTCTTTAGATTTATGCTGGGAGTTCTTTTATATACTGGGAATCAAGAGTGCAAATATGAACACTGCAATGAAGGACCAGAGTGCTCAGTGCTGCTTGAGCAAGCACGGGCTAATCTAAATATGTGAGAGCAGCTGGGAAACTCAGGAAAGCCAAATGTTATGAGTGTATTTTATAAGGTTAATTACATTTCTAACTATGCAAGCCAAAAATAGAGGGCTAATTAAGAAATACCTATTTTTTTCCTCCTTTAAGAAAGTGTTTGTGTGTGCTGAGAGTAACTTAAATGCTGAAATGTAAGAAAAATAGGTTGTGCTGGCCTCCATCTTCATTTTAATAAACAAACCAGCCCTCCTTCCCAATTAGATCTGCATATTAAAATCATTCCAGAATAATGCCCAGGGTCTTTTGTGGTGAGGGAATCCATGCCTAGTTAGTCAACAGGATGTCTGGCACATTGCACGCAGAAGCTAAGTTCGTTAATTTGTTCAATACAATGCTGTATTTGAATTCGCCGGGGGGAAATATGATCTTATTTCTCCTTGTTTCTGATGGCAGGCCAGAATTATTGCTTTTCTGCTTGAGGGATGCCCGGGGCTGTATCAAGTAAATGCAAAGATTTTATCCCTTTCTCTCTGCTCTGGTAGATTCAGGCTGAGTTTTTCATTATTGAGGGTGTGATCTCTGCCAGGAGGCAAAGACAGAGAGAGAGAGAGAGAGAGAGAAAGAGGGGTAGTGAGGAAGGTGGTCAGCAGTGTGCCATTACAGAAAAATTGTGTGGCTGAGTGGCAATGGCAGAAGTACCGTTGACCGTGGCTGGTGTTTCTGCTTTTGATGCATTTTTCAGAAAGAACCATTTTTGGTGCATTTTACAGCAATAACAATGGATATTATTGCGGTTTCATTTCATTAAATGTGTACAATGGAACTGTGCTTAATCCATTTGTGGTGTGACTTTGTGAATCATTTTTAATTGATTTGAACATTATTTTTTAATGAAGTTGATTTAATTTAGTATTCCAAATTAAAATATGGTTGTTATTTTTTGTATTTCTGGTTATATGCCAGGAATAAAAAAAAATGCACTGTCAGTCGTCAGGGTCACACTTTAGTTTAGGAATCAATTCTCACTATTAACTATGACTTATTTCTCAGTAAACCCCTAATTTGCTTCCTAAGAATAGTTAGTAAGGTAGTTGTTAAGTTTAGGTATGGGGTAGGATCTTAGGGATCTAAAATATGGTCATGCAAAACAAGGCATTAATATGTACTTTATAAGTACTAATAAATAGCCAATATGCTTGTAATATGCATGCTAATAAGCAACTAATTAATAGTGAGAATTGGTCCCTAAATTCTAAAAATGCATTAGAAATGTGCAGTATTGTGCAATGTGTAGGAGAGATCAAGAACATTCTATAAATACTTTATTTTTTCTGAAATATTATTAATCTTCATCGCTCAAATTTTGAAGGAATATTAGCTGTAGATATACCACTGATATACTAACATGTTTGACAAAATATTCAACAAAAAATGTATTTTGTGGTGTGATCTTGGTCCACTTCTCTTCCAGTCTCTTTCATAGTTCAGTAACTGTAGTGGGTTTCTTAGCCATAACTTTGTCACCAAGGATTTTCCAGAAATTTTCATTTGGGTTTAGATCTCTGGCGCAGCCATTTCATTATTTCACTGTTCCTGAGAGGTTTGGTCACTGCAGAATGTGAGACTTCTCTTAAACATGCCAAGACAGATCATTAACCTGTTCAGCACTGAACTGGCGAGCAATTCCAGCTGCAGTGTTGAACCGATTCCCCATTGAAAGTCTCTGCATTATCCTCTCTTCTCCTGTCTTACGTGGACTGGTAGTCTTTTGGGGGGACTTGAATTAATTGGTGTCATTGTAAATCTGCAATATTCAAGAAATCACAGATTTGGAAAGACCAACTTCTCTTGCAATGACTGAAACTGTCATCCCTTTGGCCTTCGTCTAGACAACCTACTGTTGCAGAGTTTCAGTCACCTTAGAGCAGCCCGTCATCTTTAAATCTTAGTGAAAATTGGAGGAATGCTACCAGTTAAATAGGGTTTGTCATAAAATGAAGGAAATTAGCACCAGGTGCCAGATAAACACCAATTACTTGGAGTTATCTGTAAGTGTTCTCTAATTTTGATTAGAGTTCTTTTTCAAAGATCTCATTTAAGTTTTTATACTGTGCTATAGAATACAATTAATTTATGAAATATTCTTAAAAAACTGCCCTTCTACTACTGTTAGGATAACTTCAAGTAGGACCAAGCAGTGACCTTGAAATTTAGGAAATTATAGGCTGTTGTCTTTGATCTCCACTGTATATATATATATATATATATATATATATTTAATATTGTGTTACAAGAGCATAGGAAGTCCATGTGATCTGATGCCAACATTTGAATCCCGCTTATTCTTTTCATTGTCACTGCATCTGGTTGGCATAACTAAATGAATTTGACGTTCATACAATAAGACTGGAACAAATCGGTTCAAGCAAATTATAAAACCTGATTTAATCACAAGGAAGTTTTCCTCATTTTCATTAAATTCATTGAACATTTCTGAACATCTTGAGTGTATAATGTAAAATCAGAGGTAGTCAAGACAGCAAAACCACATAATCATAAACAATGAAATCCTGCAATTACAGAGCCATTATCCCATTATGTTGAGATTCCATGTGCTTTTTAGGAGAGACATCGATAAATGAGAGCGGCTTTTTAATTTCCAAGCTTTACCACCGTCTGAAAGAGACGCATTCATTTAAGTCACACTTTCAGTAATGAGCTACAAAGCTTTCCCTCATTGCTTTGTTCATGCTACCGGAATACTGCAGAATTTTGGTGACATTATTTAATTCTGTAAATAGACAATAATGTCTGATAATAAGAGGCGGTAAACAGACAAATGTAGCTGGCATGGTGTGTGCCATTTTGAATGTAATTATTCTGTTCTCTTTAGGGAAATCACATATTAACTTTAGTACATTTTGTATGCTTACCTTATGTGTATATTGGACACACAAATAGTACAAATCATCCAGCAAGGTCAATAAAGGTCCAAACAAAACGCTAGAAAGTAATTTTGACGAGAGTGCTGCAAAAATGTCAAATTGTAGACCTTTCACATGGCCTTTTTCAAATCAGATTTTAAAATTAACTTTAATTCTCTTATTCTTTGACTTCATGCTATAATGAAAAATCTGCACTTGACCCAAGCACACATTAGAGCTTTCATCTTTTGTTCCTTTCATGTTCTGTCCATTCTGGATGAGTGTATCATCATAAGATTGAACAAAATTAAATAACGAAAATAATTTACTTTAGGGCTAGAACAATTTAGATGTATTCATGTTGGTTTATGCATGGTGGGGATTGGTATGAAGAAACATCCTCGCTATACCATGATAAGACACTGAAAGCTCTGGAAAATATATCATCCCAGCCACTTAAAATGTTGTTTAAATAGTTTCAATTGGTTTCCATGGTGCTTATGAAATGTGGTTAATGATGAAACAGTTTGGTTGGTGTTGCTTAGCACTGTTCTTTTATTAAGATAAAGAAAAAAAAAGAACCTTGAAGCTTTTAAAAACCCACTTGCCCACTACTGCCTACATTTACAAAGCAATCAGTAAGGGAACATGGAGCCCTATCAGATACTCTAATGTAGTATGCGTGCATTTCCTTTTTGAATAACTCTCATCTGTTCATTAAGTGTCTTGTCATTTAAAAGCTTTCTCGCTGGTTACAGCGATAAAGTACATTTGTATGCCTGAGAGTATATGAGTCTTTACAAAGGTGGATCAGCAATCACTGCTTTGTTCATTTCAAGTGTTTTTAATTTTCTTCAAATATTGTTGATTAAAATGAAACCGTGGAAAGCGACAAGCTCATGACTGTGTCTGTAGGTAAAGTATTCTGACATTTATGTTTCTATTTTACCATATTTAGTCTGTTTTTACAATTGGTTCGATTCCCACCTCCCATGTTGTTTCACTTTGTATTTTTGCATCGGAACTTGGGTACGTTTGTATCACCAGTGTCAAAAAACAGTGTGTTGCCAGGTAATGACAAATGTGACAAAAAAACTTTGACAGTCAGTTGGGAAAACTTGTACATAGTTGTACATAAGCCGTAATGTCCAATTTAAGAAGAAATTACTGCTTTGAATCAATTCTTTTTGAATCAGTCAAAAAGATTCATTCACTCACTTGTGAATTAACGGTTTGAATCTGATTCACTCATTCAGTGAATCATTCACAGCTGTTATGGATGTCACAAATGACTCCCTCAATGAACTGGGAGTCATTTTTGGATAAGTCTGATGCAAATCATAATACAACCCCTATTTTGTACAATTTAAAACTTCATAGTCTTGCTTCTGAACAAATATCTTTGAGTGATTTTGTCATTTTTTTAACTTTAAAAAGTAATGCTCCTACATGTTTAATTTTAAAAACCACACTCTAAAAAATGCTGGGTTGTTTCAACCCAATGTTGGGTCAAATATGGACTAACCCAACTGTTGGGTTAAATTTTGGTTACATTTTTAAATTAACTTTTTAACCCAACAGTTGGGTTAGTCCATATTTGAGAGTGTTTCAATATCATAAAAACGCTCCAGTGTGAAAGCACCATAAATGAGTCTCAAAAATGAACTCGCCATAGATAAACACACAATACATTTGTATGCAATAGAGATGTGACTTCACAAGAGTGGACTAGCAATCACTTCTTTGTTGATTTCAAGTGTTATTGCTTCTTTTCTTCAAACATGGCAGAGGGAGAGATGGTCTGACAGCTGTCTGACCGCGTCCATACTGTCATGATGTTCTTGTTTTACTATATTTAATCACATCTGAGTGCCACGGAGCTCTTCTGTCTTCCACCCCCTCAGTGTCTGACCCCAACTCCCCATCTACCCACAGTCCTTCTTTGTCCATTTCTTGCAGGAGGATAACTAGCGACAGCATCGTCCTCTCTAATAGCACAGTGGCCTTTAGACCAGAGACCATTGATATATCACTCCCCTCCAAACAGCACGCTGGTCAGCATCAAGTTCATCCGATGCCCCTTGCTCTTCATTGACTCTCCATTGTCTGGGATGGAGCTGGGATAAGTGGCGCAAAGATAAAGAATGCTGATTAGCCGGTGAACAAACCCCAGGGGATTTCATTCATGTGGCGGCAGATGCAGCATCACTAGAGCTCTATCCTCAGTCATCACGGCCTGAGTATGAAAAAGAGGACGTGAGAGAGGGGAGGGGAGAGCAGGGGAGGTAGGTAGGAAGGGAAATATGTCTTATTCTGTGTGATCTCTGAGGCGTCTTACTGCAAATGATGTTCTCTTGTGGTTCTATGTCTCAGTCTGAGTTCACCTTCATTGATTGTGTAAATATTTGCAGCTCTTCAAGCCCTTCACAGCCATCGACTTCTTTTGAAGAGTAAAGGTAATCATGAAATTATCTGGTGCAGGATTTGTCCCACCGCTGGGGCTCTCTGCGAATGAGATTTGGTGGTATCCTGCAAAGATGTCTCTTTTTTTCCTCTCTCTCTCGATCTCTGAAGATGAAGTGTCTCTTTTCCTGTCCACCTTGTCCTGGTGTCAGTAATATCCATTAGACTGATAGATGGTGGTAGAAAGATGTCTCTTTACCGGCAGACACGGGGGCACATCTAGTCTGTCAGAGATGAATAGACCACACACTCAGAGTGGAAGGCTGGTGTTTATGCCAAAACTAGTCACCCTCACGGAAACAGCCTGATTCCACAAGAGAGTCTTTTTAACAATTTTCATAAAACCGCAAGCATTTCAGTATCATAGTTGTTACAGCTGGCTAGAAGGATGGGTTATGGTCTGTTTCTGAAACTCTAAAGGTACTTTCATGCTGATGACTTGACAATATTAGCCAGTCAACTTGATTCTAGGTAGGCACTGCATCTGTACAGGGGCTTTACTGTAGATCTGTATAAAGTTTTTTATTTTTATTATACAGTATACACACACACACACACACATATATATATATATATATATATACAGTAAATATATATATATACATATAAGGCATGTGACAGTATCAAATTTTCATGTTGTGATAACTGCCAAAGCATTTATCACAGTATACAGTATTATCACAATATTGAAAAAAGTTGCAAAAAGTGTTGACGAATAGACCACACACTCAGAGTGGAAGGCTGGCGTTTATGCCAAAACTAGTCACCCTCACGGAAACAGCCTGATTCCACAAGAGAGTCTTTTTAACAATTTTCATAAAACCGCAAGCATTTCAGTATCATAGTTGTTACAGCTGGCTAGAAGGATGGGTTATGGTCTGTTTCTGAAACTCTAAAGGTACTTTCATGCTGATGACTTGACAATATTAGCCAGTCAACTTGATTCTAGGTAGGCACTGCATCTGTACAGGGGCTTTACTGTAGATCTGTATAAAGTTTTTTATTTTTATTATACAGTATACACACACACACACACACATATATATATATATATATATATATATATATATATATACAGTAAATATATATATATAATACTCACAGACGTTTGTATTTTTTTATTTATTAGTTCTACATTCAAATTAATTGTGGTTAGTCACATGTGTTTTATACATGTGCGTTTATTTATTTTGGAATAATATGATAGCATATAACTGAGTGTGAGTACAGTAGTTGAGCTCTTTCATCTTTGTCCAATTGCCACCGATTGCTGTTTATTCTCAAGCTAGAAATCGGTTGCTTTGTCTGCAAATTGCTGTTAGTGTGCATGCACTTCAAAGATCTCCACATAGTACATCGCGATGGACTTGACTTCATTAGAGTAGAGAGGCTGCGATAACACTTACTTTCAAAGAAGTTAACCCAACCTGTTCTCTGTGTACTTCATCTCTGATCCACGGTTGCTAATCCACTGATTAATGAACTGAATAATGAGTGTGTTTATTTCTCCATATCGGTGCGGGCAGTCGTTTTTCGAGAGTGTGAGTCATGTAATTGCGGAGCTGCTCTGTGAGATGACTGGGCTCCTACTAGGACCGTGATTGGCATATCACTCTCTTCGCTGAAAAGAAAACGAGTGAAGCGGAGAGAGAAAGATCCCCTCTCTGCCGTGAAGAGAATGATGATGCACGTTTTCAGCAGCAGTTATTATCAGCCCACCTCTGGCTGTGGCTGTGAGACATCATTATGCCTCTATTGAATTTTACTCAGCAATAAGCCGCCTGCTGCTTCCACTCTCTTTGGCCCAGGATGATAGAGTTGCACCGACACCAGGAGAGCAAGTAGCTGGTGTCTGTCACCCAACCCAACTCCCCCAGTCACCCCTCCTACACATTTAACCCAGTGTCCTTCAAAATGGGGCCATTATACTGCTGAGATGTTTGGTTGTTTAATACGTTTTCTTGAGAATATGTTTATCTCTTTATTTCACATGGCTTTGCTGTAACTAAACTGAACAATTTTTATTGTTTTTATTCAAAGTTTTATTACACGCACAAATATATTTATAATGAACAATTAATCATTTAATAAAATAAAAATAAATAAACCATTTTTAGTAGTTTAGAATTAATTTGAACAATTTCATTTTAAACTTATATAAGCTTCAGCTTAATTTCTAAGTCAAAAACAATCACATTGGGAATGAATGGGAAACAAATTTCATCTAGTGAAAACGTTTGTTACTGCGACCAAACAAAATCTTACTGAAAGCTCATTTTTTGAGATACTAACCTCAAATTTGGAACACGATTTGTCTACATTCATGACTTTATTTATATTCATATAGTATTTAACAGTAGAATTTTGTGAATTTTTCTTAAAGGTAAACTTTTTTAACTTTTTCACTTTTTACATTTTTTTTAGTAATGAAATAATCTGCCAAAGTCTGTGCTTTGAAGCATTCAAGATCTGCGACCGTTTAAGTTGGAAATTTCATATTCAGGTCTATGCTCAAAAAGTGGTTATGGATCATAACTATTCCATAGATATAATTTCATTCCATAAAGTCCCCTAACAGTATGAAATATTAAATAAAAAAATTAAAAACTAAAAAATAATAGCCTACATTCATTCAGATTCAAAATCTGTCATTTTTGACCAACACATGAGCAGCCCCAGAGGGTCAATATAATTTAAGTTGAAGAGACTTAATTTGATTCAACTTAAAATGTAAGGCAGCAACTGATTTTGTTACAGTAATATTTCATATATGTCATCAGAATAGTAATTTATAAAGGCCAGAATTTATTAGCACAATGCAAAAATGAAAATAAAGTGAATCTGGAGCATTTTGCTCAGTAGGCATTTTATATTCAAACCACACCTCCTGAGTCTCAGTTCAGTTAGTTTGAAGTGTTCATATATGTCAAAATATATGCAAACAACCCAGTCAGACCCCTGAATCAAACCAAGTGTAAAAACACCCAGAGAAAGAATATAAAAATGAGAGTACAATCTTTATTCCTCTAGCATTGCTTCTCAGCTCTCTCGTCTAGCTGTGAGTCACACAAATGGCACTAGTTTTAAAAGTCATGTCAGAGTTCCTTCATTAGCCTTTCCGCGTCTGAATTTAGCCTTCAATTTCCATAATGAATGAGACCACAGGACTCTTTTTGGTTAAACATCTTCTGATCCACATGCCCTTACAGACTATACCAAATTATTTATAATCTGTTCTGGAGTCACAGAATAGCAATAACCTGTATGCAAATCGCAGACCGCAGACCGGCTGCTCACATTTAGCATGCTGCGGCCCGAGCTGACAGCGCCCTGACAATAGGTGAGACAAAAGCATGTGTGTTGATTGATGTGGAGAGTCTTCAGAAGAGCCATTGTCCCTGTTTTCATTTATGCAAATAAGAAGACTCATCCTTCAGTTTCCAGGTGACAAGGACAGCTCCTCTACAACCCTTCATCTCAATTTTCATATGTTTGTATTTGCTCATGAGATTTAGCAGCAGGGCTTTGCAGATCTGTCTACAGTAAGTTTATTTAATGGGCAAATGATGTGTTGGGGCCGGGGGATGTACACACAGGATGTGTGTGTGTGTGTGTGTGTGTGTGTGTGTGTGTGTGTGTGTGATGCTGTTATTTGCTAATAACTATAAATACAGTTGTGCCAATATCAGGTTTTATTAATCATTCATTTGACACTAAAGCTGTCTGCAGTGTGTTTCATTATGAGCGAGCAGAAACAAGATTCCTAATATTTCACATTCTCGTTGCTGTGTGAGAACGTAAATTTCATGAGATCAAGGCGTTTATGCATGTGGCAAAATGCTTGCAATTAAAACATTTCCCAATCAATCACAAGTAAATAATTAAATTCCCTGGAGTTCAGCGGTGAATTTAGTTTGCTTTTTATCATTTCGACATTTACCCGCCTGTCTGCTCTCAAGCGTGCAGCTGTATTAATTTTCATTGAACGCTCGGCCCGTCTGATGCAAACGTCTCTGGATTCTTTCTGTATAAGATGACTAATTAAAAAGAAGGGCCAGGATCTGCCCTTTCTGGGAGTGAGTGTATGTAGAGAGTCTGTGTGGGTGGGTTTACTGAGAGAAAGATCCGGTTGATAAATAGCCGCCTCTCCGTCTCTCCCCCCTTCACTGATCATAAACATCCCCTGATTATCCAGCTGACAATGGCCACAAATATTCCTCATTCTCATGATGGATTGGTAGGAGACAGACGGACAGAGAGAGAGAGAGAGTAAAAGAGAAAAGCTGACTGGCTGGCCTGGTTTTTCTCCATCTGTGAACAAAATAAAAGCCGATAGGTCTGGGCACCATATCTTCCTTTTTTGTGTGTGTGAAGTATGAGGGCAGATAATGCTTAGACCTCTCCACATGAACTTGGTCAAATAGACAGGGTCACAATGACCTGAGAGTTGCGGCTTGCATTGGTTTTGTAGCAGGGAAAAGATATGGCGAGTAATCCTGCATTCTCTGCCCATTTAATTAGGGCCCTATTGGGAAAAGCTACTATTATTTATTTGGTTCCAGTCTGGCAGACCTGATTCAGCGGGGAGAACAACAATCATCTAGCAGCTCTTAATACTTAGTATGCAGGTAATGAAATTTTATGCGACAGAGCAGAGTTCTGCTGCCGAACAGCTCTGTAATTATGTCTGTTATGTGGAGAGAGCGGAAAAAAAAGCGAGTGAGAGAAATGAATGAGTTGGTCTAAAGAGGCTGCCATAACCAAGAACTGCACTCTCAACAGTAACTCAAGTATTATCTAAACTATATCTGTTATTAATGTGCTTTCTCCATTGCTGAATAGCTGACGTAGTGTACTTAAAAAAAAATTAAAAAAAAACTCTCCAGCAAATTGAAGGGATTGTTTGCCCCAAAAAATGAAAAATGTCATAATTTACTGTTAGTTCCAAACTGACGTTCCAAAGGCGATGCAAGTTACAACTATAGAAATATTTCAAAGGTGACAAAAAGATAATGCTGCAAAATGTAAATTAACACAAACATTTGAAATGTCACCTTGGCAATCTGAAATAAAATAAGCTGAAGTACAGTACTAAAATGACTAATTTTAGTACTGTACTTAATAAAAGAAAATAATAAAAATAAATTAATACTAAATATAAAATAAAATTAAAATTATAAAAAATAGCTCTTTCAAAATAATAATATATACACTAATAGTAGAAAAAATATTATTTTATAAATACTAAAACTTTATAATATTATTTTAGAACATTCTGGTGAATTATATGCAATACAGTGGAAAAATTGTTGCATGTGGAATTTTTTTTATTTAAAAAGTTTAATTCATTTTAAAATCATTTAATAATTCATTTTAATGTTAAATAATTGTAAAATAATTATTAATTAACACAATTTTGGTTATTATAATTGTATATTAAT
>NW_015542477.1:2380869-2394584 GCF_001515605.1 Sinocyclocheilus anshuiensis
TATATATATATATATATATATATATATACAGTGAGTTGGAACAGGACTAATTGAGCTATTTGACATCAGTAACATCATCAAATGGTGTGAAACTTGGCGTGAAGCATCTTTGTGCGTCTTGTATTATGCTTAAATTCTAAAAGTACTTTCTGGCCTAAATTAGCATGATTTCTATAATTATTTTGTGATTTACATAGATGTCATAAGTGCCAATTCCCTCTTGAACCTCTAATAATCCTCATTCTTTTTTATTTTTATTTAAGTTTTTTTTTGGATGAGAATCTGAAGCGTGAGCTCTCAATTTAGTTGGCACTTGTGTTGTTTGTGACTGAAGTGTTTGTTGTTCTGGTGTATTGCTTTGGTTTCTGTTGAAAGCCCAAACAAATCCTGTGGAGCGGGACTGGCTGGAGAAAGAAGTATTGAAGGTTGTTGTGTTTCAGAGAATCAGCTCATTTTTACTTCAGCGGGCTACTGCTCAGGCTCAGACCTCCATGTGGTGACTTTCTCATGACCCAGGCATAATCTCTTACCTAATCTGGTTATAACTGCAGCCACACTACAAGCAATGCTGAGCCACTGTCACAGAGCAAGAGAGAGTGAAAATCCCATCCATTCCATTTTGCTCTATTATGAATCTTCACTCCAGCTCTTTTTAGGTCTAATCCAATAAATGTTTTTTCCCGCTTTCTTTTTTTCCCCATTACCAGCACTGGTGAAATAAAATGAACAAGCAATATAGGAAATGTATCAATTATACATGCAGTTGTATTGCTTTCAGAAATAAAGCCCATTGAATGTTATTCACAGTCAAAAAGTAAGTAAATAAAATAACTTAGATGAAACATATGAAAAGAAACACATTATTAACAGCTAACAAAAAATGGGCTTTACAGCTAACAGTGCAGGATAATTGATGCACCAAAAAGTCATACTTAGGGTAAAGGTATTGCTCAAATTGTCAAAGTCATGATGTAACAAAAGTAGAGACCCAAAGTGTTTTCTTCTGTTCTTATGACGTAAATCCAAGTGAAACATTATTGAACAGAAAAAGAGGTCCAGCAAAATATGGTTTGGTTTTCGATTTGCTGCTAATTTAGTTATCAGTATAGGGTCTGTGCAGAGTGTATACTGTATGTGCAGCTCACTTTTCATAACTGTGCACGTTTGCACGTGTGTTCACATGGTCGGCCCACTAGATGGCAACACTCAAAGTTGGGCCATTGCTTTCAAAAACTAGTTGAAGAAGACAGAAAATGGCAGTAAAAACAAAAGAAGACAAAGGTGGAAAAAAAAAATAAGGGAAGAATTCTTGCACCAGAATTTGTTCTTTGAAAGTATAAATTTGTCTTTTGGTGTATTAACCTGTTCCTTTTTGTTTGAATCACTAACAGTGACCCTATTTCCTGTCCCTATAGGAATGTATGCTCTAAACCACGTGGAATGACTCCAGCCGCCCTCGCTCACTCTTACTTTACTCATATTCGATCGCTGAGAGAGGGTCAGATGTAATTACAGCGTGCAGTGGGCGTGTTTAAACAGGTATGTTTTCCCTGTCTAAGTCAGATGCCTCCAAAGGTCATTTCCACCTTCCACTCTCACTCTCTTCCTCTTTAATTCTATGTTTGTTTCTCTGTCAGGTAAATTAATGCACTCTAATGTGCTTTCAGCTGATGTGCCATATGTGGCAGAGAGAGCCGGAGAGTTTGAATTAGGTTCAATGCTTCTAAAGGTCAGCTCCGCTCTCCTGAATGGAAAAGCTCTTTAGTATGACCGCCGAACCTTTGCTTTGACACGTAGTTGTCATTCTGCACAGTGAAGCCCGACATTTGCAGTCACAGTTTTTAGTACAGTATATAAGTTATAAACCGTTTAACCATAAAACTGATATATTTTTTTTCAGAACTCATTGCATGCCATTCTTGCAAAATGCTATTACGTTCCTTCTTGCAAATTTTGCAACACTAAAAGGGAAATGCCTAGTGAGTGGCACTAAAAGAGCGCTCAGTTTTATCCAAACCAGATGAATTTTAATATGGCAATGTTTTATTACATTGGTTGTTGTATGTATATGAACTGTCTGATGCTGTATCACACTTGAAATTTACGAACCACCTACACTAAAATCTACCCTAAACCGAAAATAACTTACCACCTACACTAAAACCTACCCTAAACCTAACTGATAGTGTTAACAAAAGATAAAAACGCATTGGTTGAAGCAACCATGCCACTTTAGCTTGCTTTGGCAAGTTGTTGAGCTATTTTATTGAGCCTGTGTTTCACAGGATTCGTACCTGAGCACTATGCATCACAAATGCAATATTGTACCAGGTGAGCTACTGAGCAAGTTTACTCTATCAGAAAAGCCACACATATGGAGCTTGTTATATGATGCAAATGTCAACATGTACTGTATTTGTTTACAATTCATACAATATAGTAAAAATGTTTTAAGGTATAACATAATATTATGCAGGGAACCACATATAACCATGATAATCTACCCCGTAATCATATTTTGCGTGAAAAGGAATAAAAGATGTTGGTGTTTTACTGCCACTAGTGTTTATTTCAGCTGAAAACTGCAGCGAATAGTATGTATGCACACACTTTTCCAATGAGTCTATGTTTTCGATATGGCTCACACAATTAATTACATTGAAATCTTTCTTGTGCCATTGACTCTTATCATTGTGCTGCATTCCTTGGATATGGCATCAGGCGATTCAGCATGTTTTCTTGCCCACGGAAAAGTGATAGTCATCTCTCTTGTGTATCTGTAAGCCCATTGCATTAATCAAATCTGCTGTAATTGTAAAATAGTGTCTGCATGGCGCACTTGAGATTTAAGTTAGTATTGCACCGTTCAGGGTTAAAGACATTTGGAGACACACAGCTCTTTATGAGACACAACAATGCAGTTGTGTCATTAGGCTACTATTGGACGGCCTTGAGTCTGCCATGTTAAAATATGGGATATGGAGGCAGTTGAATTATTATTAAACCTCCGTTGTGATCGTTAGACCATCTTCTCTCATATTTTGAAGGATAACAGTGCGTTGTTGCCTTGTTGTAAGTCTTTAAATGAAACAACAGATTTATTATTTGCTGTTTTTTGTTTGTGTGCTTGCAGGCCAAAGGCTAATTGAGAATTCAGTTTGAGAGTAGAACTGGCTCAAAATCCGAAGGTTAATATGAGGGAATAAAGAAAGCAGGTGCACACAAACACAAAGACATCACAGTATATTTAGGCTTATGTGGCTTTCCTTCACTGTCTGATAGGTATCCCTCTCTGGTGAGATTTACTGGATACAGTGCAGTAGGAGAAAATATTTAGCTCTACCTGAACCCTCCTAATGGTGTCTTTAAGTCTTAAAGCTCGACTTCAAACAAACAGCTTCAAAAGCAGGGTTAACGCCTCCCATTTAAGGCCTCAGGACATATGCCCCCTTCAGGTTAGTCATCCATATTCCCTCATCAGAATATTTTGGCATCAGACATCCATCTCTCTCGCCATTCTCATTTTGAATGTAATTGCTACTCTGTTTATTGGTATTCTCTTTCAATCCTAACTAGATTTCATTTGCATTCTCTGGTGTTTGTCCATGCAGAAGTTGTTCCAGATTGCTAGGGTGTTGTATTGTACGTTTTTTATTAAAAGTGCATTTTTATGTGGTTCTACATGGTGTTCTGGCTGGTTGCTAGGGCGATTGTTAAGTGACGGTCATTTAAAAGTAACCATACATTCTGAAAAAATGAAAAATACAAGCAAAATTAATGGGTGGATTTTTTTTTATTTTTACCTGTTTTGATTATGATTGACAAGTTCTCATTTTGATTTCAACTCAGTTTGAATTTGATTCTGATTCATTTTGGTATATTTCAATTACAATGTCAATTTTTCTTATATGAGAAATTCTCTCCCAGTTATTGCAGTAAATTATATGGAAAACCTTGGCACAATTAATCCATCTCTAAAAGTAATGATACCTTGATCTTAAATCAGTAACTTCACGCATTCAGTGAGTTCATTCAGTAAAGAATTCATCAGACTGATTCAGACGCTAGCTCCTGAGGATCTTTCTGAACAACGATTCATTGAAAAGACAAGATCAAAGCGTTTATGAATCATACTACCCTGATTGCATCGTAAGGTTTTAATCCACTAAAAAGAACTGGTTCATGAGTCATTTGTTTGTGTTTGTCCTTTTTATCTCATTGTATTCAATTCAGACTGCTAATTCAGATTTTTTTCCATTTATTTTCTTTTTCTTTTTTCTTTTGCAGAATCTCAAGCTTTGAAAGAGCTATTCTCTACTATAAACCTCTTTGTTTGCCTTAGCAACTACCATTCAGAATGACCACTGCCTCTTTCTAGTGCTGTTTGTTGGTTTATTTGGTCCTTTTTTAGCCTGTCACAAGGTCAAATGCCTCAAAGTCACCTGGATCCACTGAGCTGTTATAGAGCTGCCTATGTTTTCTTAACCATTTTAGCAATTTTGTGAGCGTAAGCTGTTCAGAATGAAGACAGCATTAAGCTGAGGAAGTCTGGGGACTGAGAAGCATATTACTTGGGTAGCTTTCATCTGTGGAAGCCGTTGTGATGGATAGCCCAGTGGCACCACAGGTACACATCCATTTTGTTTAAATGACCTTGAGAAGAGTCCCAGTATGAAGCAGCCCCAACTGAGAGATTACATTTATTTTCCTCAGAAAAAGACAAGCCTTCTGGCCTCCGTAGCCTCCCTTGGCAGCTCACCTGTGAGTCAGGCACACAACGAGCCACCGAACACTGGTCCTGATGAAAAAGTGAGGGCGGGGAAAAAAAGAGCCGTGACCTGGATGTGGGAATAGGTAATCTGGGGGATTATACTACCTTTGAGAGCTCTATCGTCTGCTCTGTGACTGAAAGAGCAGACCTATCAAAAAAGACTTCACACGCCAGACTTTGACCCCATGTGCTCATTCCCTTGATGGCTGAAAGGACAGACATTGTTCATTTTTGTAGTGTTGTCTGCTGGCGGGAAGGTAATAAAATTGCATTTCAGACCAGGTTGAAATGCTATAAATTATGTGCCATGGTTGCAGAGTGTGGCTATCAGTTGATTACATTTTTAATTTAATAACATCATATATGCTGATTAAATAATCAAATAAAGCAAAAGCCCACATTTGGACAATAATTTAAAATCCGTTTGTCAAATTGTGTATATTCAAATGTCCTGATTTGCAAACAAGTGACTCTTATGAACTTATCTATTTTAATAAGTCATAAAGATTCACAAAGCAGTTTTGATTTGAGTTATTCAAGTGTTTAGAGACATTACTGATTTTGCAACTGACTCCCACACTGAACCATGAATAATTTTTTGGAAAACTAACTGTAACCTGTGATTAAAAACACATATTAACAACAGAGTTTGGATATGCTAAATCATATTCTCAAAAACAGTACTACTGGTCATTTTTAGCATAATTACTGAAGGTAAAGTGGGTGACATGTTGGAACCATAATCAAATCATATAATTATATATAACCACAATATTAGATTTTTTTTTCAGGCAAAATTATTCATATTTAAATTTCCATTTAAAAAGAATCCTGAAAAAAAATATGAAACAAACCCCCTGAAAAAATCCCGGAAAAAAAAAAAAAACAGTTTCATTAATTTAACAGTTTAATTTAAAGTTGTAATAATATTTGACAAAAAAGTTGTAATTGGTCAACTAAAAAGTCATTAGGCTACTACATTTTTGGAGACATTGGCCCTCTCATTTGTTTTATTTTGATTAAATTTTTTTTTATTCATTTTTTTTTTTTTGGTCTGGAGCCCTAAATATTTTGCATATACAGACAGAAACATATAATATTTCTCGCCATTGCATCACTATTTTTCAGCACTGATCACCATTGTATGTTAGAAGTTAAAATGCATTCTGTTCCATTTCATAGGACAAGAATCTTTTTATTTTTTTACATTTATAACTAATCATCCTAAATTTGCATTATTAAATTGGCTGCCCTAGATCAGACCTTTACAGACAAACTGCATTAAACAACACTCTAGCTTTCTCATTTCTCACAGGGCTTGAAGTTCTACCTCGCAACACAGCCATTAATATTTCTCACCGTGTCTTTTATAGTCACAACATGAGGCTGAGTGCTTTGACAAGAGTTGTGAAAATGTTTACCGCTTGCCTCAGCCTATGTTGTGTGATTCTTCTTAAAATATAAATGATTATAAAAAATATAAATAAGAGATGCATGATAACTGTATTAACTTGGGCTTTAGTATCCCCCAGGTCTGGAGTTCTTGGAGAAAGCCTATCCAACAGAAAAGCTCTCCTCATACAATTTTAATGGAGAGAATTTCTGTAACCACAGATGCAGAGGTGGTAAGATGTTTATGTTCCAGCCTCGAAGACACATTCTTGCTAACTTACAAGACGTTTTAATAGCAAACCAGTATTTTTAGAGGATCTCATATATTTTAATGTGTCTGTTGAATGTGCTTACAGTATGTGTCCTCACTTCATTGAGTTTGTTAAATCCGATGGTGGTTTGTGATGCCGTTTTTTTGCATTTATGAGGTAGAATGACCTCCTGTAAAAGCAGAGCATGTCCTCCATGCAGATTCGGCTAAGCATTTTAATAAGGCTCAGCCGAGAGAAAATGAAAAAGACAGATACGCCCGTTCACCGTGGCATCATTAGTATCCAGGAGCATCAGTGGCCTTTCCAATAATGAAATTCAGCAGACGTGCAACGGTCTCAATCACAATGCTAATAAAAATACATAGATTCTTTCCTGCACGTCAGTCATGGGAGACAGCAAGAGAGAACAAAAGGGAGAAGACCAGAGGGAGTGCGAGACAGAGGGAAACCGAGGGAGTGTGTGTGTGTGTGTGTGTAAGAGAGAGAGGTGAGATAGCAGAACTAGAAAGACAGAGAAAGGGTGAATATGATGGAAAGAGACGGTCAAAGTCGGGGAGAGGGAGTAAAGACAGACTGGCAGAGAACGAGACCTGAAGAGCATAACTTTTTTTAATTGTAATTGTATTGTGTCTTGTTTTTCTAGTAAAACTAAGCATCCTTAAAACAAGGTAAATGCACTTGCATAAGACAATAAGATTTATAATATACACTACCATTTTTAATGTTTTTTTTTTTTTTGAAAGTGAAAGTCTCTCAAGGCTGCATTGATTTAATCCAAAATACAGTAAAACAGTAATATTGAGTAACATTATTGCAATTTAAAATAATTGTTTTCTATTTTAATAACTTCCTGTGATGGCAAAGCTGATTATTTAGCAGTCATTGCTCCAGTCTTCATTGTCACATGATCCTTCAGAAATCATTTTAATATGCTGATTTGCTGCTCAAGAAACATTTTTTTTTTTATTATGACAGGAAGAGAGAGAGACCCAGTTGTGCTGTCTAAAATGTGTATGTAAATTGCAATGCATTTTTTTCAGGATTCTTTCAATAAAAAGTTAAAAAGAATAGCATTAATTTTGAAATAGAAATCTTTTAGTCACTTCAAAATAATAATAATAAAATAATAAATAAATAAATCTTTGATCTAATTACCATTTTTTGGTTTGTGTTTACTTCCCCACTAGCATTTTGCTTTTTTCTTATATTAAGCTTATTTATAAAATCTTACAACATTTACAGAGGTTAAAAAAAAAAAAAACATTTGCCAAATGGTAGGAAAAATATATGTATTCTCTAAAAACAAGTCAAAATAGCAGTTTTGCTTAAGTAAATTGACCTTGTCTTAAGGATGTTTTGATGTCTTTCTGGAAAAGAAAATTAAATGAAAAAAATTAAAAGATGTTTTTAAGTTTGGCTCATGTCAATGTTCCTCAAATTCTTAACTCACAATGTGCTTGAGATGAAAAATTTGTGTATGACAGTTGGAGGATTATTCACCTCCTTAGTAGTGGCCGACAATCCATGCACATCATTGAATAATACATTGACAGTAAGTTAGATGATTGTGTAACTGCTGCACTGTGTTCATATGCCTCTTTAGAGCGGACGAAGCGCAGATAGAGACAAAGCGCAAGCTGATTTGCTATAAGTGGGAGCATTTTTCGGCCTCTGATAATTACAGTCATCTATCATCACTCTGTTTTCTAATACAGCCCTTCTCCAGAAAAATCATCCTCAGTGCTGCGCTTCTGATTGTGTGAGTTTCCTTTCATTCATGCGGCTTTGTCTTGCGTCCAAATGAAAAGGGGCAGAATGCCACGATTACAGCTGGCACAGGTTAATGAATGGAAACATTGTGATGCAGTAACGTGGCCTGTAAATATGAGTGTTCATGCCATTTTTCTTCATCTCGGCACACTGCGTGGTCCTCTCAGGATGTCTGACTCACTGGTGAGTGAATGATAGCATGGGAAATAAATAGCAGCTTCCCGGTTATTATTTTCGCCTTTCCAAATTCAAAGTGGAGGATGAGAAGGTTCATTTTGCAGTCAAACTGTTCATTTTGCAGTCTATCAGAGGGGATGATGGGGCTTTTTCTCCTTCAGCAGGTGCGTGCACATGAACGCCCATCTCATTCCTATGGCACCGCTATAGGAAGCCAGGACAAAAACATTGATCATCATGATAAACGGAAATGGGGACAATGCAGTGATAATGCACTCTGACATTTAATTTTTGAGGGATGGCATACAAGCCTGTCCACAGAAAACTTTCTAGAGAGTTTTGTCTTTTTAAAAGGACAGTTCACACACAAAAAAATACATTTAGGCATTTACTCGTGTTCTAAACCTGTATGCTGAACACAAAATAAGATATAAATGTGTGTTTTTTTTATCTTGACAAAACTTGATGTAAAACTTTTGGTTTGTTCCTCACACAAATCTCTCAGATGACTTTAAAACAGTTTGAAATAAAGCATATGAATCATGTGGATCAAGAATATTTTTATGGTGCTTTTACATCCGTTTTTAAGCTTGGTTTTGGAACAACATGAGGGGGAGTAAATGATGACCAAACGTTCATTTACGGGTGAACTATCTCTTTAAAATTCTGCTGCAGTCTCAGGAGAGAGTTGTGAAAGGGATATTTTTTTCCCCTGTGGAAATTGTGAAATTTGCTGTTATTAATATTCTGTGTATGTACTTTATAGTATTTTTCATGGTGTTTTTGCTTGAAAGCTTGAGTAAGGGTGAGTAAAAGATGACATTTTTCTTTCTTGTGGAAACTGTTCCTTCTTTTTTGTCCTAAAAATGACAGCAATGCAGAATTTAGCATTAGGGGAAATGAGGCCTGTCCAGAACAAGAAAGAACCTTTATCAGTAATTAGTAGGATTAATATGGCTGATAATAATATAATAGTGTAGTTCCTCATGGCACTGAAGGCAGAGATGGATGAACGGCATGAATCATCCGCTTTTTTTCCCACTAATTTATCATTGTGGTAGACCCCAATCCCTACTTCTTGCCTTTTCTGAGTCAATTGCCATTGTGAGTCACCTTTCTCTCAGAGAATCTTAGAGAATGAGTGACTCTGCAGCTCAAATGCTTATCCCAAAGAAAAGAAGTGAGAATAATGATAGACCTGTTTCCCCTGACAACAATGAGAGTGAATGGATATCAAATGAGACTTTCTCCTGAGAAAAGATTCTTACTTTTCATGTCTGTCCTTTAGAGTTTCCGAAGAGATCTTAACAATGTCTCAGATTTGTCAAGATACAAACATCTGCAATGAAAAGATGATTTCAAAATGATAATTGATGACGTAAATGATATTTCTCATCAAATTCTTCCAAGTCGTACTTTTTATATATCCCGAGGAATACTAGGGAAACATCTGAGACAGTATATACAATAAATAAACCCTAACTGAGATCTCCAGTGTTTAAGAAAGTAATGGATCTTGTCAATGGCCATCTTGAGCCTTTGACTTTTGGCCTGATCTTTGGTCACTTAAAGAGCAATTGCTGAACAATAAAGGTTTTTCTACAGAGCTTCAAAAATTGCTTCAGTTTCATCCAAGTGTTGTGCATTTATAAAACAGAGAGCATAGTTGTATAGCCATCTAAAGGCACCCATGACAAATGGCCAAAAACACGTTCAGCTGTCAGTTTCTGACCCCCTTGCCTTTGCAGCTGTTAGCTCTGTAAGTTGAAAGTTCTATCTCTAATGCCTTTCCTCTGCACAGCTTCTTTGCACTTGGCAAGTACAGACCTTTTGGGATTGTTTTTACTATGCGTTTCAAGTGTTGTTGAATAATCCATCTTTGAAAATAGTTCAACACCTCTCATAAGTTTTTGAGAGGCTCTTTGGGATACCAGCCAATGCGTAACAAATACATCATAAATAAAAGATTCAAATGTTAGTGTTATTTAGCAAAGGTGCAGCATTCGTCTTTCTTTGAGATGCAAGCAGGAATAGTATCTACTTTTTGACCGCCCGTACTTTTCATTTCCCTTTCAAGGTGTTTCTCTGGAGCTTAATTCAGATGTAGTTGAGAAGCATCCTTGTTCACTATCATGCACTTATTCCTATTTTGTTCATTGAAGATGCTCTCTTTTAAAATGCTAAATTTAATTTGTTTAGGCTATGTTTGGTGTTATTTTTGTATAGCTTGATAAAAGTAGTAAATAAATTAATGTCTGCCAGAAAGGAATGGAGGACAAAACTATATATCTGCATTGTCATTTATGAGAAAATCATATATGCTTAAACAACCTCAAGTAGATTTGTATACAAAATGTAAAGCTCATCTGAAGCTTTTAGATCTATTTGAAAAAAATTAATCTTTTTTTTTTTTTAATAGAAAAAAAAAAAATTTGAAGCTGCTATCAGTTAATCAAAATTTTACAGATGAACTGACACTTTAATCTGACATCCATGTTTAATAGTTACTTTCGTCTCTGTCACTACAGGCATTCATGATAAGAAAGGCATCCCGGGACTTTCGGTTCACCTTAAACAGAATCTCAGGTATGTGGTCGTTAGCACTTAAAGGCCATTAATCCACCTACACTCTCAGGAACAAACTGACCAGATGCTCACAAATCGCCCAGAGAAATGGGCCTGTCTGAACTTGCTGACTAACGGCCTTTGCTCTTGAAAGTGTTGCATAAGTGGAGATGTTTCAGGAGGTTTCATAAGACAAGTGGAGATGACATTTATTCCCTCAGGTTCTTAAAGTATTCAGATCTCTTCATTTGGTGCCCAGACTTCAGCGTTCATTGTCTCTTACACACAGAACTGATTTCTGTCCCAAGATGCAATGAGATTAATTAGGAATGGCATTTTTAACTTCTGGTGCAAGAATGATGCTGATTTTCTTGTTCCTTCACTGTCTCTTTCATACTTTCAGCACGTCCCCTCGAGTCACAAGATGTTAAAAGCACGACTCCAACATAATGAATACATAAGTTAGAGCTTTTCAGAGTTTTGATGTGGCCCGTGTGCAGCACTGCATTCCTTTGCTCTGCTTAAGATACTGCTGTTTTCTCGGGAGACAGCGGACAGGGTTATGAAATCATATTATATTTAATGGGAAATGTGAAATTTACTCATGTCGTTCCAATAATGTATGACCTGCGAAACACAATACTTTCAGCTTGTTCCTCACACAAACTTCAAAATGCACCAAAATAAAGCATACAAGCCATATGGATCACTTTAAGGATGTTATTATGTTGCTTTTACATCTGTTTTGAAGCTTTAAAGAGTGACCTGGACATTCTTGGGTGAATTAAAAGAAGGTATTGTACAGGTTTTGGAACGGCATGCGGTTAAATGAATAACCAAAAGTTCTTTTGTGGGTGAGCGGTGTCTTTAATATTCTGCTGTTGTCTCGGGAGAAGGTTATTAAAAGGGATTTTATTCTGTGAAATTTGTATTAATATTCAGTGTAAGTTCCGTTGTCTTTATCCGCAGTCGTCTTTTATGTCAAGACATGCTACGCTCTTAAGTGCTATCTGGGTTTCCCATATGATTTAGCAGGAGTTCCCTGAATAACATTGCATTCATGTCTAAATAATAAAATATGGCGTGATATGATTGCATTGGGCACTGTGTACCCAGAACCAATTTACCAATTTACTTAGGAGAGTCTGTACACAACTTTAATGGGCTCTGTTTCATAATCTCTGTAGGGCTTTTCCCTTAAATGCTTGTCATTCCTGATTCAACATTTTTTACTAAAAGACTGTTGTCTCAGGCACACAGAGGCTCAAGTAAACGGAAATTACTTTTATATAGTTTACAGACAGACGCTGTGAGCAGTAAAGATAGATGCACTGAGCCTAATTCTCTATTGAGTTTCTGTAATCGTTTCTTGTTTCCTCTTGCTTCACGCTATCATTCACTATTTCCAGTTTCTATTTGAGCTCAATTTTGCATCTACTTCTGAAATATATCGCTCTCACTTGAGTTGTTTGGTACATTGGCTGGAAAAATCACTTTATTGCAGAATTACTTTCTTTCCATCTAAGATGAGAGCAAGCTCAGCAGCAGATGTGCTGGAACACTTCTGAGTTTGAGTGCAGAATTTTGGAGGAAATTAGGAAATTTACCTGCCAAAAATATTTCTTACCATCTATAAAACTGTGATTAATTGTCACACCCCTGTGGACTGTTGATTGTGGTTTATCCCTCTGTGTCCTTATTTGGTTGTTCCTGTTCTCATTATTAGTTAATCACCTCATTGTGCTCACCTGTCTGCCCCTCGTTATCTGCCCTATATCAGTTCCTGTCTCTTGTATTCTAGTTTGCCGGTTATTGTGAGTGTTACCCCGAGTGTGTGTGTGTGTCTCACCTACCTGAATCTGCCTTGTTGTGTTTACATTAAAAATCATTATTGGAATCCTCGTCGTCCTGCCTGCCTCCACACACCGTGACCATGACAGAATAACCGACCATTAAGTAAAGTATAGAGGCGGCTTTCCCCTCGTTTGTTTTTCTACCCCGCCTTCCAAATCCTCCTGCTGGAGCAGGGGGAATGCTCTCTTGAGGACCACATGAACGACTTTCTGTCCCTGGCTCACCTCACGCACTACCCGGACAACTGCCTCTGTTCATTCTATCAGGTTAGACTTAACGCCACCACACGAGCGCAGTTGTCCAGGGATGGTTCTCGAGAGAGCCTCGCCACCTTCATCGAGTGGGTGCTGGTGTCCTGCACGTCCCATCTGACCGTGGACATCGCTGACAACAACACCAGCCCCACTCAGGACCCTGAGCCCAGCCCACCATCTCCCTGCGGTACGGAGCATAAGCTTGAGCCCACCAATGACGGAGAGCCATTTCCCAGTTCAGCCCAGGAAGGGCTCCTGATTTTTCGTTCAGCCCAGGAAGGGCTCCAGCCCCCGAACCCAGCTCAGAGCGCCCTCCAGTGCCCGCTCCTAGAAAGCGCCCTCCAGTGCCCGCTCCTAGAAAGCGCCCTCCAGTGCCAGCTCCTCGTAAGCGCCCTCAAGTGTCCGCTCCTCCTGAGCACCATCCTGTTCCCGTGTTCAGCCTAGAGGGGGCTTCCGATCCAGAGTTAAGCCCTGAATGCCCGGAGACGCACAAATCCACCGGCTCTATTGGGCTCCTTCCTCCCGCCAGCTCCACCTTGGTCCTCAGTCGCTCCAACTCCGCCGCGGATCTCTGGATTTCCGCCTCGATCGCCAGAGCCCTCGGCTCCACCCTGGCCCCCCGGATCCTCGGCATCCCCCTGGCTCGTTGGCTCTCCGTCT
>NW_015542477.1:2395990-2401617 GCF_001515605.1 Sinocyclocheilus anshuiensis
TGTTGTCTACATTAAAAATCATTATTGGAATCCTTGTCGTCCTGCCTGCCTCCACACACCGTGACCGTGACATTAATATTAATTGTAAAATATGTTTACAATAGTTTTTTTTTTTCTTCTTTGATTATTCTATTTTAAATATATTTATATATTTTTATTTTTATGTCATTTTTCTTCATATATATGTGTGTGGGTCAATGAAATGACGCCTACATTTTCTGTCCGATTGCATTTTGTTCAGTTAAGAATTGGTTTAAATGCATAAAAAAGATGCCATATATATGAAGGACCTCTCCCATGTATGAACTCACTTTAACTTTTCAAAAAACACTAGTTATTTGTAATTTTTCTGTTATTCAAAGTGTCAAAATATCATGTGGTGCGACTGTCCGGCCATAACTTTTTTTTTGTAAACATCTTTGAAATTACCCTTAATTTATTCAAATTAATTTTATGCACTATTTGGCACTATTTCCAAAGTGTTTTGTAATCCTGTGTAAAATTGCAAAGCATTTGTATTTATATTTCCATCATAATATACAAACAAACTTTGTCCGATGATGTCCGTTTTATGAAATATCATGTGGTGCGACCATCAAGAAACTACCGTTTTGGGACTTTTATGTTGAAATCCATTCAAAGATAGGACTTTGCATCATATACCAATTTGCTAAGGACCCATGGAAGCATCAAGCAGGTTTATGTCTCTCTTTCAAATTTGGAAAAAAATAACCTTTTTAACGGCTGGTATTTAGTTACCACATTTGAATATCATGTGGTATGACCTCAAAAAACAATGAATATTAAGTTTTTTCTGCAAGTATTTATTTTCATTATAAATTTCATAGTGACCTTTTGTGGGAAGCTAGCTTGTTTTGTTTACGTGGCCAATTCTGTGCTTGTAAATTTTGACTGAATTTGAAAATATCATGTGGTGCGACCAAATATCATGTGGTGTGATCACTGCAGAGTGTATTCCATTATAGATATATGTCCCAGATTGGCCGTTTTTGTGCTTTTATATTCAATTGATGGTTTATATACATAAAATATCTTGTTTTAGTATAACTTGGAATAGATTTTTATGCAATTTGGGTCATTTCAGACGGTTTATGTTGTATACAATATGAGAAAAAATGCAAAAAAAAAATTCAGAGCATGTAATTTTAGTTTGGTAATTATGCATTTATTAGTAATTTATTATTTATTTATTAATAACTATTTAAATCTATTCTGCCAGATTCCACTGCCAAGCAAAGTAAAATAAACGCTCACCATTGGCAGCATGTTAATTCTGACCCTGCACTCTAGCACAAACTCCAGATGTCATTTTCTACTATAAAGAAAGATGTTCATGTTGTCATCTCAGAACCTGAGCCAGCAACCTCCCCCACACACACACACACCGCCATATATATATATATCATAAGGCAAAACATTAAAAAAAATTATTTATATATATAAATGTAATATTTAATGTAATTAAATAGAATAAATAGATCCAGTTGTGTCTTCATTAAAAAACAAATAATAATAAAGAATAAGTATATTGTGTACAAACTAGCAATAATCATCTTATAATTCTCACTTTTCAGTTTAAAAATCATAATATTGATGATCCTATTAAATGTACTAGCCAACTGGCAGGTAGCTCTGCTTCAGTTCTTTCCCAAAGCCAATTTTTAGGCTCAGTTGGTGTTTATTAAGCGTTAATTTTGGACCCTGAGCTTAGATATGAAGTTGGCTTATAATTAACTGAATCTTGCATCATCCTCTTATAATTTCTCTCGCATAATCATAATTACATCCCCTGTTTGTCATTGGGTTTTCATTTCTTGTTGTGGTGGTTGCCGTTGAGTTCAAACTTGATTAAACTAACAAATCGGTGCTTTACACACTTTGTTGAGATGCAAAATTAATTCCACCAGTGCAAACAAGATCAATCCTGCCCCTTCCACTTTAAGCAAGACAAATATCCTCAAGATGACTTTTATAATAAATGTGCTCTAATGTAGAAATATGATGGCATAAGCAGTTCTATTAGAGTGAGGTAGAGTGCTGCCTCTGCCTTAGCATTATCATTATAGTAATGAATTACAGCAAAGTGGTATTTGAGCCTGTGCAACAGGGACAGGGACTGATTCATTGTGTTGAAGTCATCATAAATGTGCTTCAGTGGTATCAGAGCTGCCAAATTATCATCTGACTTATTGATTTGTTTATCCAATTATGCATGTTTTGTGTGGTATCCTCTTGTTATTCCCTCGGTGGCATTTATATTGGACACATGTTTGCTTGTGGGGACTTAACGCTCTACGCATCCCGTAATAATTGAAAACGGCGGTCAGAGTCATTCACCGTTGTGCCAGCTCATGCATTAGAAGACGTTCCCGCTCCCACCCATACAAATACTCTGTAAGGATACAATATCAGTTTTGTGACATGTAGATCAAGAGTCCTGCTTTGGGGTGGGTTGTGTCTCAAACCTGGTGAGTTACCTGCCTAGACAGCATCATTTTAGGCATCATTGGCAGTGTCTAGGTAGGTTTTCAGGCTTTCAGGCCTCAAAAAGAGATGCAAGAGCAACAACAAAAAAAGTTAAAAAATCCATGTTATATTTCAGGTTTTCTGATGTCACACAGTAGCTTTGTGTGAGGAAGTTCAAAGCTATTCATTGATAATTTTCCCCTCCAGTGAGCTGTTAACTCCTACTGAATCACTGAATCAGTGAATTGAATCAGAGAATTAGATCTAACTTTAGGTGAGTAATGATTTATTTTTCGATCTGTTTCTCATATTGTATGGCTTCAGAAGGCATGGAATGTTGCACAAAAATCATTACATTTATGATACTTTTATTGAGATTTAAAAATATATATGTAGACTCATTCACATTCAATTTCATTAAATTTTTGACTGCTAGTAATGCATTCATGCAATAGCATTTTAAATATTAAATATTATACTTTCAACTGGCAACAGGAATGTATGTGTTTTTAATCAAATATTTGATATTATATTTTTTTATATTTTTGTATGTACATATTAAAATAGTTTTCTTAAAAAATTCTATTTTTTCTCAATTAAATATTTTTCATTTATTGTCAGAATAGACGTGTTCTGGTGATAATATATACACAAACTTCTATTTTATGATGATTCACTTTCATTTTCTTTTAATTTTTGTTTCAGTTTTTGCTCCCAAAATTATGATCAAACAATAATTGACAGGCCCCCTACAGTACCATCCTAGACCCCCTAAGGGTCACAAACCCCCTGTTGAACTGACTCTTTGTTCTTCTCTTCCTCTTTCTATCTCGTTACCCCCAAATGCTCCCAGTTTGGTTTGAAAATTTACCACCTCAGGGTTCACACTCCAAAATAGTTAATTATCCCCAAGACATTGTCTCTCTCATTCGGTCTCTCACTTTTTTCATTCTGTCTCTCTTGTTCTCCTCTCTTTGTTCCCAGTGGCACCTGGGTTCACACTCCGAATGGCACCTCCATTGGCAGCAGCAGTGTGTTGGTACATCGTGTCAAAGTGGATCGACGTTGAGGTCAGCCAGGTCAGTGTCGCTCCCCACTGCAGCTCCAGGGTGAGTCGGCCCATCGGCCTGGTTGCCTGCCAGTCTGTAGCTGTGCCAGGCCCGCAGAGGTCAGAGAACTGTCTCGCAACGGGGGTGGAAACTGGATTGAGCCGGATGTGACTGCTGAATAAAACAGCTGCACAGGGCGCATGTTATCTGGTTATGCACAAACGCATGGGCAAACCCACATGGAATTTGAGCCGCAGAACTCTGATTTCAGCAGAATTACAAAACTTGTCACTCACAAGTTTTTGTTTATTAAATATTTGGGCTGAGTTGAATATGGTTTCAGATAGCAACAAGAATGTAGTACTTTCACACATTTGACCAATTTAACGGTGCACTCAGTATTTTTCCCCCCTCAAATTAACATGTCTAAAATGTTGTGTGGTGAGATGAAGACTACAGTTTTATACATATTATTTTCCCTTAATGGGGCGGTTGCCATGTTGGAATAACATGATCAGCCAATTGGCACTTGCTTTATCTCCATAACCAATATATATATATATATATATATATATATATATATATATATATATATATATTGTGATAAAGTTCGTTTAGGGGAAAGGAAGAAGTCAGAGTCGGCGTGACTGAGGCTCGTGGAATTTTATTTAGCTCTCCCAAAATCATAAGCATAGGCGTGATCACACGCATCAAACAACATAAACTCAGAGCACGTTGGCTGTATTCTCGGTCACTTGGGCCACGAGTCCTCAGTCGGTCTCTCTCTCCTGCTTCTGATCCGCCGTGGCCTTTTACGGTCTCCCCACGCCAATCACTGTAAGTAGAAGCAGGTGAATGTCATTCTGCACTTGACCTACTTACTCACCGCTCGTCTCCGACCGCTCCCTCCCGCTGCAAACCCCGCTAAACCACGCCCCCCTCGCCACATACCCCCACTGCCATATATCGTCTCCCTCTTAGAGAGCTTGCGACTGATGTACAGCACCTGCCGCTCCTCACCCCCTATTTCCTGGGCCAGCACGGCTCCCAGCCCCCTGTCCAAGGCGTCCGTCTGCAACAAGAAGGGGAGAGAGAAGTCAGGATAGTGTAACAGCGGTCCACCACACAGGGCAGCCTTTACCTGGGTGAAAGCCCGCTGGCACAACTCCGTCCACTGGACCGGATCTGGCGCTTCCTTTTTAGTGAGGTCAGTCAGCAGGCTGGTGAGGTCCGAATACTTGGGTACAAACCTTCTATAATATCCCGCCAGCCCCAGGAACTGCCTCACCTCCTTTTTGGTCTTGGGTTTCGGGCAAGTTGCAACCGCTGCAGTCTTAATTAATACTCACAGGTATTTGGTACAGTCCAGCTTGATCGGGGGCAGCCTGTGGTTCGTCCGGGACCCGGATCAGTGCCCCCACCTCCATTACTGGGCACCAATCAATAAAATGTCCTGGGTCCCCGCAACGCCAACAGGCCGGCCCGGGCTTCCCCGCTGCCCTAGTGGCAGGAAGTGGGTCAAGGGACTGGCATGGGGAGAGCGGAGAGAACGGCATTGCCACGGCGCCGACGCTGGTCAGCCCCGACCCCCGGGGCGGCCCTCTCGGGCTACCGGAGGTCTCCAGGATCGGCCCACCCCGTCCCCGGGGTGGAACTCGGGGAAGAAGACCCGGACGGGACCTGGGAAAAGGGACAGGTCGAGAGGGAACAGAGGGGTTAGGGGAAGAGAGAGAGAGAGAGACAGCTGGCAGAGTTTCGCCGACTCCTGGGCACGCCACCATCTGGTCCTCCGCAAACTGGATGGCCAGGTCTAGCGACGCCGGGCAGTGGCACTGGACCCACTCTGCCGTCTTCCTTGGGAGATGGCTGACAAACTGCTCCAGTACCACGCGATCAAGGATTTGCTCGACGTCGCCTCCCCCAGCCAGCAGCCATTTGCGGCAGGCGTCCCGGAGCTGTTGAGCCAACACGAAGGGCCACCCTCGCCCAGATCCAGTGACCAGAACCGTTGTCAATGTTGTTCTGGGCTCCGGCCGACCCGCTGCAGGATGGCTCGCTTCAGGTCGGCGAAGACCAGGAGGGTCTGGACGG
>NW_015542477.1:2401754-2403575 GCF_001515605.1 Sinocyclocheilus anshuiensis
GGCCAGCCACCCTCGCCCAGATCCAGCAACCGGAACCGCTGGCGATGTTGTTCTGGGCTCCGGCCGACCCGCTGCAGGATGGCTCGCTTCAGGTCGGCGAAGACCAGGAGGTTCTGGACGGGCAGCTGTTGGGCCGCCACCTGTGCCTCCCCTGAGAGCAGCGGGATGAGTCGCACTGGCCAGTGCTCCTTTGGCCATCCACAGGCCTCCGCTGATTTCTCAAACAGGTCGATAAAAGCTTCGAGGTCATCCTGGGGCACCATTTTATTCAGGGGCACATGCGCGGGCGCAGGCGGGTTTCGGGAGGGCGGCCCCCCTGCCCGGACCTCCTGGTCCATCCAGCTCCGGAACAGCTCCAGAATAATTACAATGCATTATAACATTTAATAACCCTTTATGATACATCATACATAAAAGCTTTAATTAAAGTGTTACTGATTTTTTTATGTTGAAAGTCTCTTATGCTCACCAAGGCTTTTTTCAGGATTTTTTCTTTGATTAGAAAAGTTCAAAAGAACATGATTTATATGACGTAGATGTCTTTTGTAACATTATAAATGTCTTTACTGTCATTTTTGATCCATATAATGCATTTTGCTGAATAAAAGTATTAATTTCTTAAAAAATAAATAAATAAATAAAATACTAAACCCAAACATTTAAATGGTGTCATGTATACTGTATATAATTAAATATTTGATATTATATATTTGAATATTTTGATATACATTTATAAAATATTACAATTTTTCTTGATGAAATATTTTTGCTTTTGTTTTCTTAAATTCCATCCAGCTCCGGAACAGCTCACGGTCCTTCTGCTGTGCCTGCACCAGTGTGCGGAAACGACGCTCCTGTTCGTCCCGCATCTCCAGCAGCGCTTGGTGGTGCTCCTGATGGAGGCCCGCGAGAGACTGAATTACTTCCGCAAATGGCAAAGTTGGCGGTGACTGCATCGTAGCGGCGGCCGGGCTTCTTCCTCCCGGGTTTCAGCACCAGTGTGATAAAGTTCGTTTAGGGGAAAGGAAGAAGTTGGAGTCGGCGTGACTGAGGCTCGTGGAATTTTATTTAGCTCTCCCAAAATTTTAAGCATAGGCGTGATCACAAGCATCAAACAACATAAACTCAGAGCACGTTGGCTGTATTCTCGGTCACTTGGGCCACGAGTCCTCAGTCGGTCTCTCTCTCCCCTGCTTCTGCTCCGCCGTGGCCTTTTACGGTCTCCCCACGCCAATCGCCAATCACTGAAGCAGGTGAATGTCAGTCTGCACTTGACCTACTTACTCAACGCTCATCTCCGACCGCTGACCGCTCCTGCAAACCCCGCTAAACCACGCCCCCCTCGCCACAAAGGGCAACTATATTCCCAAATAATATGTTTTGTGCCTTTCTATGCTTTCTGTTTGATGTGTTATTGAAACCTATGATATTTTAATCTTTGCCTTATAACTTTTCCTTTTAGTAGATAAGATTATTAATGTGTATGCAAACTACCTGTTATTTGATGTTGAACGAAAGCTTGTTTTATTCCCAGAACATTGAAATGAGTGAAAAGCTGTTATTTTGAACAGTGTGTGTTGTACAACACTTTATAGAAGTTATTAACAAAACCTGCAGAGACATTTCCCCCACGTGAGGAATTTAACAGCATGTTAATTTATGCACGAAAAGGGAACCACACAGGGCGTGGCTAAGCCCTGCAACAGCGTCCGACTGGGACAATCGCGTATGGGATGGACCAAATCGGGCTTGCTTAAAAACCCAATGCCTGAACAGATGCTCGCTCGCTCTCTCTCTCTAGACCTTTGGCTTTTCGCCTTG
>NW_015542477.1:2406033-2431619 GCF_001515605.1 Sinocyclocheilus anshuiensis
TTTAATGCATTAATTATGCCTTGTAATGCACCTTATAATGCATTGTACAATCTCATGAATAATTGAAACCACAGTTAATACATTACAACACTTTTCAATACATTGTTACACTATGCATTTTAAATTAGGTTATAATTATTTACAACAAGATATAATGTATTACAACGCACATTCAGAATAATTACAATGCATTATAACATTTAATAACCCTTTATGATACATCATACATAAAAGCTTTAATTAAAGTGTTACTGATTTTTTTATGTTGAAAGTCTCTTATGCTCACCAAGGCTTTTTTCAGGATTTTTTCTTTGATTAGAAAAGTTCAAAAGAACATGATTTATATGACGTAGATGTCTTTTGTAACATTATAAATGTCTTTACTGTCATTTTTGATCCATATAATGCATTTTGCTGAATAAAAGTATTAATTTCTTAAAAAATAAATAAATAAATAAAATACTAAACCCAAACATTTAAATGGTGTCATGTATACTGTATATAATTAAATATTTGATATTATATATTTGAATATTTTGATATACATTTATAAAATATTACAATTTTTCTTGATGAAATATTTTTGCTTTTGTTTTCTTAAATTAATTTAATTTTCATTTAATCAGAACAGTCATATATACAGTATGGTACTAGTACACTGAAAAAAAAAATTGAGGTAGAACTAATTTCCACTCAGAAATTAGTAGTAAATTTCACAAATAATTACAAAGAAATGTCTGTATAAGAAATTATATATACAGGTGCGTCTCAATAAATTAGAATGTCGTGGAAAAGTTCATTTATTTCAGTAATTCAACTCAAATTGCGTCTTTCACATCGCTGTGGAGGAATTTGGTCCCACTCTTCTTTGCAGAATTGTTTTAATTCAGCCACATTAGAGGGTTTTCGAGCATGAATGGACTGTTTAAGCATCTCAATCGGATTTAAGTCCAGACTTTGATTCTCATCTGTTCTTGAATTTCTTTAGATCGCGGCATAATGTGTTGCTATTTAAGCATGCTTCACTTTGTCAGACAGGTTCTATTTAAGTGGAAATCAGGAAGGGGGCCAACACTTTTTCACACCACTGTATATTATTTACAACGACAAAAAATCATGGCTATTTTTAAATAGCTATCACTGGAGAAAAAATTTTTAAAAACATGTAGTTATAATATTTATCTCCAGGGGCCAATGGGACCATGAAAACTTTGAACACAAAAAGTCTAAATGAAAAAGAAAAAGGCGATACTAAGTGCACTTGAACTTGTGCCTCATTATTTTAGCCTACACTGTGCTTTTCAACTAGCTGTTCTAACTGTCAAAGACAGGAGGTAAAAAAAAAAAAAAAAAACCTTGGGACTTTCTTATGATTACCTGAATTGTAGAAAGGCTCTCGAAGCCCATTTCCCCACATCACTGAAAATGAACATAAAAAGGTCTTTAATAGACTCCAAGACCTTAGTTATTTTACAAAGCAGCTTACGTTAGAACAGCGCAGGCTGGCCGTGTCCTTGTTTGGGTGAGGAGAAATAAAGTAAAGATGAGTGTGTGTGTATATGTTGCAGTCAAGCAGAGAGCTAAGATGACAGGCAGTCTCACAGTCCGTTGTAATTTATTTTAATTGCATGAGCTCCTCCACAGAGGTGGTCTGAGGTAATAAAAGATGCTGTGATCGATAATTTCCATTTTTGAAGTTAATTTTTTACAATCTTTCCCTATCATGCACCCTCCCTGGCATGTGGCAGATGAACGTAAATATGTGTCAGAAAGACATATCGCTAATCAAGCGGAGCCGTGTGTTATATTTAGGCACCGAGTGTGTCTGTTCGGGGCCCCCTGTGGGCCCTTGGGGACCTGCTGATGCTGACAGATTCAGAAATATGAGACTGCATCATATCTGCGTCTCAGCAGGTGAAGGAATCAGGGCGGACAGGTCTGCTCTGCTGCTCCACTCCACTGGAATCATAAATAATGTGATTCCACGCTGTGACTTCCACCTTCGCTCTCATCACAGATTTTTTTTCTCTCATATTTACATAGAGTATTAGTGAGACTTTCTTTTTAATGAGAAAGATAATGGTGGGTTGAATTATTAATGCGTTCGTGGGGTAAGGATGCGCAGCGCATCTCGTATAGGCTAAGTCGAAATCTGCATTGCTAGTAGCCAAGTGTTTGACTTTCGGTCATTGGTTTAGGTTACTGTGGCCAAGCCCCACCTATTTAAATTGATTGACATTAGGGCTGCACGATAAATCGCATGCGATATTTAACGCGCATCTTATCAGTAAAGCCGGTTCTGTAATCAGCGGTAAGATGCGCATTAAATATCGCATGCAATTTATCGTGCAGCCCTAATTGACATGTAAAGCAACTAATCACAGTTTGTTTTAAGTTGTGCGAAGCCAACCAGTCAAATTTAGCCAGGTGATTTCAGCCTACTCTTGCCTTTTTCGTACGCAATATGCGTGCGGTCAAATTTGTGGGCGGTCTGTGGGTGTATCATGTGAGGCTGAGACTACAGCATCCCAAATGAGGTCTAATTTCTCTGTGCTGCACTGCCTGACAGCGTCCTCTATCTCAGAATGGACGGATATGTAACTCCCCGCCCCTTTTCTACTTTAGGCCATCAGTCTCTCTCTCTCTAACGACCACCCGCTTGCTAAACAGTCTTTTAATCGCATTTTAATCAGATCATTCACAGTTTCAACCAGTATTTGACATTCACCAAAAGCATAGCATTTCCAAATCTGTGAATTGAGTATCAATGAGTATCAAAAAGTATCAATTATTATATTATATAATTATTATTATATTAATATATTACATGAATTTAAACAATTATTATCAAACAATTATTTAAACTGTGTGTATATCAAACTGCGTGTTTTCTGCATAAAAATAAGGGGCGTTTTTGGTTTTGGACTAAAACAAAAAGCAGAAGAGCTTATTGAAAAATGCAAATTCATTCTCTCTTCATTCGTTCGCTTTTCACCAGGAATATAGCCATTTCCCCGGTAACCGCAGTAAACAAAGCAGCGCAGCACCTGATTTTGCAACTTGCAGCGTTCATATTTAAAACTGCAGCCCGTAACTTTATTTGGTTAAAAATGATCCGAAATCAATATTTGAGCAAGTACATAACCAGCCAGTGTTCAAAACTATCGCCTTACTTTAGCCCGATTCACAATGGTTAGCTTATAATAATGTTTTCTAATTTGAGTGGTATGGGTAGGTTTTCGCGGGAAATTCGAGCATGCTGCCGCGTCATTACGTCACGTCTGTAAACATAAAGAAGTTGTCCCGGCTACTAGGCTATCGCATGTGAGGATCCTTCAGGTGGCGGATCGTTTATAGCATTTTCTCACAGCAGCTGGAATAATTAAATTTATAATTTTGATGGCGGATTGTAATCCAGAAAGGACTATGTGTTTATGAAACACATGTGAATGAAATTAAATTATATTCCAGTTTTAAATGTGCTTCTGATTACAGATAGCCTGGGATTACACAAGATTTGTATTTTAAAGACAACCAGTTCGAAGGGTGCATAATTAGCTTTTTGGGTTAAAATAATTTTTTTAATATGAAATTCGAACGGTATGACAATTAGAGGTTAGCTTGTACAGAAATTGAAATCTACATGCTAATACACACTATAGGCAATGCTGATGTTGTTAACATTAATCATTTGAAAATAAAGTATAACAATAATAATCATTTGCATGGTTTGATGTGATATGAGCTAACCGATCTTTTGATTACATCGCCATTGTTAGCTCGATTTATTGTAATGCTTTTTTCCTCAGTTGGTCAGAACAAACGTGGCAGACTTGTTACTTACTTGTTCAGATGACAATATATGGTGAAAATTCTTATTTGGGTCATATATTCCAAGACGTAAGCTAGAATCTGTGATTGCTAACTACAGTAAATATCCTGACTGCCACACATACTCCTCAAAACATTAGATTCATCCGCGCTGGAGCCGTGCCGACTCACAACCCACGCAAGGAAGATAATTCCGCAAACAGCTGCAATTGCAGGTTTTCTAACAGAGATGGTGACAAAGAGGCAAAACTTACGGACTGCAGCTTTAATCAATTAAACCATAGCCTTTTGAAGTGTAAGCTATATCTGAATTTGCATGTATATTTGTTTTTTTTTTCACCGGAGCACCACCTGAGTCTTCTCCTCCCATCCCATTTGTACCAGTGATCCTTTCCTTCCCGCGGTACTCGTCATCACTGTTGTAGGTTGCCAATTTGAGGGGACAAATGGGTTGAAATTTGTATGTGTCAATTGTGTGAGAAGGATGCGTTTCATACAAGATCTGGCAACTGGGCAACCTTGGAATTTGTTGACGTGATTATTCATATAATGAGGTTTGGGCCATACAAATTACGGGAGTTTTGCCAGAGGCGAATGTAGCAAACATAAAATACGCCCAGTGGGATTTTTTTATAGAAAGATTAAAAATACGTGAGAAATATGGGAAAATATTTAAACCGGATGAAAATACAAATTAATTGTATTCAGTTGTGTTTTAGGCACTAAAACAGCCCAGTATAGTCAAATACATTTCTATATTGAAATAATTAAGATTTCTGTGCCACCACAGACTGGTTGCTGGCCCCCTGGCCACCCCTATGAAAACATCTAGTCTCCGCCACTGCCAAAATAGGGCAAATATCAGTTCATTTCTGAGTATCTCTATTGCTAACAAAAAAAAAACATGTTTGTGAATGGGCATTTGAATTACATTTGAGAGAAACTGAGAAGATTGTAAAGTAGGATACAAACTAGCCACCTTTCACTGGAAATTGTCATTTTGAATTTAAAATAGGCCATCTGTGTGATTCAAATAGATCCGATGAGTTGAAAACTCTTGCTACTTCATAATTCAATACAAAACAACGCTGAATTTTGACAAAAAGGAGATTTTTAAAATGCTATAATTGTGATTTTATAATGTCTAAATTTAAATCCATTAGCAAAACATGTGAAAAGAACTACATTAGAAAGTGTAAATGAGTAAATGAGACAATAAATGATCCTCTGCTGTCATCTAGCGGTCATAGTGGGAATCATGACCTTCATTTTAATAGTATTTGTTTTTCTGTGAAATCTTGGCAGAAATCTTCAACTTAGCATGGCAAATTTTCCATGAATTATCTCTATAAGTAAAAATGAAAAAATGCTACTTGATACTTGTGTTCTCATTTTATACAAAAATGTGCAAAAATATGAATAACTTTGAGGCAAATTAATAATAAGGGGGAATCAACTAATAACGAGACAACGAGGACAGGAACAGGCATGACCAAATATGGGCACATGAGGGAGAAAACACACACAAAACAGGTCCATAATCCTGACAACTAGAATATAGGGGGGCACCAACACTGATCTTGCATACCCCTCAGCAAATGTGCAGTTGCGCCCCTGATTGTGACATATGGACTGATGTTATGGTAGGCATTTAACTTTATTGAAATTAAACTGTCCCTCTATGTAAAAGAGATGTATAAAAATTCTTCTAAATTATTTACAATTTGTCATATACAGCAGGAAAGACAAATTATAATGTAAAGATGTATGCCAGTCATTCATTAATGTCTATGATAAGAATTTCAATTAAAATAAATAAATAGCATTTTTTTCTGTATTGTGTTATAATTTTATGTTAGTAAGTAGTGTTAAAAATTGCTCTGTCCATAATGAGCTGGTGGGTTTGGTGTGGTGTGTTGCGGACTGGGTGTGGTGGGCCGCTCTGTGCCAGAAAGTCCAGGGCCATTTTTTAGCAACAGTCCACCCCTGCAGGGCGATAGAAAATACCGTTTGTACAGCATAAAAACCATTATGCCTACGGAATGTCCCCATAAAACATGGAAACACAACATGTGTGAGAGTGTGTGTGTGTGTGTGTGTGTGTGTGTGTGTGTGTGTGTGTGTGTGTGTGTGTGTGTGTGTATGCAAGATCCATTATCTCTCTGCAGCTGGTATGTCAGCTGTTCTAATTGGAGACACATTTTCACCAGGCAACACTGAAGCTGCTATGCATTGTCTTAATTAACCAAAACTCAGCTGACTGCACTGGGCAAACTAGGATACATACACACTCGGCTTAGTATGTTATTAATGTAAAAACCCTCTTTCGACACACAAACACAAAGAAAGACACTTTAACTTTTTCGCAAAGGCTTATGTTTCACCCATGTGCACTACATAGCAAAATCAACTGCTTTTAATCACTGTTCATTATGAATGGAACTGCTAGAGGGGCCTAGACGGCTCTTCATAGAATCTGCGTGAGGATGAAATGAGAAATTAGAGCGAGAGAGAGAAGGAAATAAATACATTATATCAACAAAGACTTAATCCTGTATGTGCACACCTTCAAATCCATTTGCTTAAATGATATTAGCTCAATGTGTCTGTAATTGTGCATTAAATAAAAAAAGAGGTTAATTGCAAGTGCATTTCTTGCTCTCTTTTTCCCATTTACTCAAAATAATTTGTGAACGTTCGCACACACACTGGAAAGCATTTTCTGCAATGTACAGCAGTGGTGCCATGGATTAGGAAGGCTAATGGGGAAGTTGAGCATTTCTTGGCAGTGTTTGGTCCCCACACACCCATGAGCAACGTAGCCCAGCATGCACCTGTGATAATGGGCGCTGAAAGCTCGGTAAATAAATGAATAGGGCCAAAGGAGGCGTCCCCTCCAGACCAAGGCATCAGCATAAACCACTTTCAGCAAATTAAATGTTTTTTGAAAGTGGCCATTACACCTTGTGTATGCATTAATTTTCAATAATTTAGAAGTCCAGAAGTCAGTTATTCAGCTTATACCATGGTTGTCACTTTAGTACATTGTGTCAAGGTGTTTGGTCAGATTTTCTTTCCTAAATTGCTCTTGTGTTCAGAACTACTTTCTTAAATGGCTGTTTATAAGTAGTTTTTGCAGAACACATTGTATGTGTGCGTGTGTGTGTGTAAGGTATGTGAGTGATTACTGGTGTCTGTCCCAGCTCTCATACACCTCACATTATTGCATATAATTACAGTATTATCGTCTGGACATTTGCCCAGCTGCTGAAATTGCTGTGCTTTCTTAAAAAAAAAAGAAAAATTTAAATTTGCTGGTCCTTTTCTGATACATTTATTATGATAGACTGCATAACCCTTTAAATGTGGTAAATTGATATCAAGCTGTAATATGGCCATGACTATGGTAGCCTAAGTAGAAGGAAAAAAAAACGTTATTTCTCAGAATTGTGACTATATCTTGCACTTACAAAACGTTTATTCAGAATTGTGATTGTAGATCTCACAATGTGGCTTTATACTTCCTATTGTGAATTTATGGCTTTATATACAGTATCACTGTGTGAATTTATATCTCACAATATGACTTCATAGTTCCCAATGTGACTTTATATCTCACAAAATGATTTTATACAGTATCTCAGAAATGTGACTTCATATCTCATAATATGATTAATATAACTGATTATATAATTTCCCAGTGTAAACTTGTATCACACAACATGACTTTATATTTTCAATGGGAAATTAGTTGTCATAATATGACTTTATATATCACAGTGTGACTTTATATCTCACAATTTAACTATATATTTCCCAGTATGACTTTATATCTCACAATATGGCTTCAATTCATATCTCAGAATGTAGCTTTATATTTACGATTGTGAACGTATATCTTCCAATTATGACCGGATGTTCTTGATGTTGATGTCTTGTGTTTGTGACTATTTCTTATTTTAAACTTTATCTCTGATATTTTTTTATATTTGGGGGAAACCGCTTCTGACCTTGAACTACTTCCTAGCCGTTTTTTAATCACCCGATCAGAATCAAGAATTTAACAGTTTGAAGTCAGAACAATTTGAATCATCAATTTGTGCAGACCACTGAATTAAAAAAAGTTTTCAGATTTCCCAAAACCTGATCGGTATTCTCTGCAATTTACCTTATCATCCGCCATGGCTCACTTTTGACAAGAAAATACATATATTTGTGTTTTTCCTAGCAAAAAGACGCCAGATAAGACCACAACCCTGCTTGTCCTGACCCACAGTTGTTTCAATCAAGTGCACCCAACAGGTTTTTTGCACCAGAACCAGCTTATTATTTCCTACCACCGATGGTCCATTTTATACGGTGAGCATATGGGACCTTAAAAGTGCCAGGAAATAAGTGACATTTAGGTCTGTTTTTCACCTTTTTTGCAGCTGGCTCCCTGCCTGCTTCACACATCTGTGTCAACCTCTGCTGCTATTTGGAGAGAATTATTCACCTCATATTCCCGGCTGGAACATTGCTCAGTATGATACTGTATCGAACCCTTTTCAACACATCCACTCTATCAAGCTTCTTTTTCTATCTCATTTTCAGCTACTATTAGTCTGCCCGCCTCATTCGCAGGGTAATAGTGCAGCTGTTAAACTGCAACTAAGGTTGAAACATGATTTGACAGACTTTATTAGCAAATCCAAAGCGGTTTCGAATTTATAGTGACAGAATATAAGGATATGCATGTTTTACGGTGTTCAGCTTGTATATTGTATATCGTTTTGATTATATACAGCATTTACATAAAATATACACATTTACTTCCATGTTATGCATCTCATAGATGACCTCGAAATGAACTGAAAGCTCTTTTGTGTCTCTTTAAGTGTTTTGTTCGCACATTACTGAAACACAGCGACCAAAAGCACATTCTAAACTTAGCATTCGTGTTTTTCTATTTCCACTAATTAACGGCAGTATCATTGAGCCAGGATGTGAAATGTGAGTTTCTCATTATGAGAGGCAAAGCAATGCACTGTAAACACATTCATATTCTAGATGCAATTAATCCACGTGACAGACTCCACTGTGACATTTTGAGTTTGGGGAATAATGATATTTCCTGTCCTCACAGTGCTGACCGCAGGAGCTGGCGCGAGGGTGGGCGTGCTGGAAAAGCACTCGCGGTAAACAATGTGTGAAAAGTGTGTGCGTGCGACAAGAGAAAGGGAGCGAAAGGGTATGTGGATGTGTGGTTGTTCAGGGCCTCCATTAGTGCCGGAGTTGCTAATGAGCAAATGGGGGTCCTTGTGGTCCCAGTAGGCATCATGCGCACAGTTCAGTGTCACACATCAGAACACACACTCAAACACAAACCTTCACACACACGCGCAGACACTCTGGCACTGAGTACACTTACATGCCTGATAAACCTCACCACGGCCATTAAAAATGTTCCCCTTTCCTGAGCCGTGTGAGCATGACGCCCAATCCTAAAAGAAAGATGAGAAAGACTTCTGAAGAGGATTGGAATTCAGCTACCGCCGCTACATGGATTCAATGTCCGCTTTTTTATTTATTAGCCTTTTAAACTCTATTACTCCTCCATGATCCTATAACACAGAATTGCGTCGGGTTAGCCTAGTGTGCCGCACCATGCTCGTGCTTTCATTTTGGCCAAATGAAAAAGAGATTGTGTGACTAACTATTTGGAACAAAGTATGAAGTATCATACATCATCAGTGCATGATTCTGTAAGCCGTGGGAGCTCAAAAAGGGTCAGCTCATTTACTCATACTCATGTCATGTCATTACAAACCTTCAAACTTGCATGTCCTCGCTGCTGTTTTCTATATAATGAAAGCATATGGTAACAAGAGGTTGTCACTAAGTCGTAAGGAAGCAGAAAGTTGTTGGCATGAGGTGCGTTGACACTGCCCAGTGCTCCAACAGGAGACAGTATCACGTACTCATAGTGTAGTTGTTGTTGTTGTTTTTTTTTCAGGAAGAGAATAAATATAGGAACCAATGTGTGGAAGAGAACTGAACTGATGGCATGGACTTTTAGATTCAGAATGGGTCTGTGTGTGCGTGTGTGAGAACAGAGAGAGCTCAGAGACAAAGACAGGCTGAGCTCAGAAGAATTGTATGCATTATTAATGCAAGTTAAATTGAAGGAGCATCAATTGGTGCCCTCTTCCCTCCTTTCCATCTTTCCATGTCTGTCTCTCACTTTTTCTACCCTCCTTCTTTCCATCTTTCCATGTCTGTCTCTCACTTTTTCTACATCTTGCTGTTTATCTAACTTCCTCTCTGGCTGTTAGACACTCACGTGCATGTGCAAACATAATAACCACAGAATTAATCCATCATAATAGAGCAGATGCATTGATCATTGTCAGGCAATGCTCTGCAAAGGATGATGGGCTCACAGAATGGGCTGACCCTGGGGGATGTGTGTATTTGTTTGTATTTGCTGTTTAGGAGCTTTATAGCAATGGCCATTTTCTCTGAATATCTTCTAAAAATGCTGTATAAGGAAGCAAAACGCTAAAAGAAAACAAATATCATGAATTATGAGATCAAATACCTTATAAAACAACAGTTTTTTGAAGTAACGCTGTCTGTTGGATTTGATTGGGTCATTAACCCATCAAGAGCCCAATTCAGTTGATATATTTCCATCAGTTTCTGATATTTCCATCAGAAACTGATAGAAATATATCAACTAATCACAGAGTAAACATATAATTTCAGAAATCGACCACATACAGGATTGTCTACACAAGTACTACATTATGTCTGGTAAGTTGTGTGTAGGTGTCAAAAACATGTTACAGTTAACACTGGGGTAACAGACCTTGCCAAATTCACAAGTTGTTGTGTTTGTGCCAATACATTTAAGTGTTTATGGAGTTTCATGTGTCAGAGAGAAAGCAAGTTTCATTGCCAGCCATACCGGCTTTGTGATGACACAAAACTATAGTATTCAGCCAAACGAACACACACACACACTCTCTCTCTCTCTCTCTCTCTCTCTCTCTCTCGCTCTCTCTTTCTCTCTATCTGTCGGGTTCAGAGTTTGAGCCCTATAGAGCTCAGCTGGACATCATAACTGCATGCTGTCTGTATTCTGCTTTACTAATATAACTTTTTTATATTCAAATTCTAAATTAAATTCTGCATCCTGTTTGTAACCTCGATTAAAATTCTGATTAGTGCACAGGTTTGGGTAGCAGTTGAGTTTACTACAATGGGATGCTGTGACACAATTAAATGATGATTACATTATTGTGGGAATTGCCATGGAATCTCAAGGAAAAGGTTACAACACTCCTCTACTAAGCCAAAGAGCATCTAGAAATGAATCATGACGGTTTCCTGGTCCTGTTCTGAGAGTCGGCGGCTCTCTGAATGCTCAAGCAGGTGGGCACCTCTCTTCTCCTTAAATTAAGCAAGTGAACAAAACAAATGGTGTAAAAAAGAAATGGAAGGCATTCTCCTTTAGCCATAAATTAACCTCGAAGCCTGAATATTTCTTCAAAGTTTTATTTTCCACAAGTCATTGATTCCCACACAGAAGACTCCAGTCTGTAGCTGAACATTTTGATTTCCTCTCTGGGATATATATCCTCATAAATCTATTAAATGCGGACTATATTCTTCATGTAAGTGGGGCAGGGAGCTCCTATACGACGTGCAGCTGAATTGCTTAGTCACAGTCGACAGATGAAATCTCTGCAGAGTTACAGAAAGATGAAAGAATGAATGGATGAGAGAGAAAAAAAAATTCTGGAAACGGAGTCAGAAAGTCGCAACTATTCGGACTTTTCCACTCAATAGCAGAGCTGTCATTAATAGTGCCTGGGGAAAAGAAAGGCAGCTAAAAGCTAATGCCTTGGTTACCTATTTTTATTCGACAGCAACAATAATGACTATGCTTTGCCCTTTCTGTGTGCATGTGGCGGATGTTGTGTTGAGGAAGGTCTGGTATATGGAATGTGTAGAGCCACACGAGTTTGATTGCAGGGTTGAGGACATGGGAAAGAAAGGCCGACTGAACTGCCATGAATTATTTCAGTCTTCCCACCACATACTGTAATTAAACTGTAAAACTCCACAGGAATGGAGCCGGTGCACACTCTGGAGAGCTCCCCCCACAGATTTTGTTACAACAAATACCTCAGGCCAATGTGAAACATAAAATAAAAGCTAATACAAAAGACACAGCGGTGTAAAATCAATGGGTTCTTTCTTTTGTGCCGCATACACTTAAAAACAGAAAGCCCTGTTTACAAATTTGCTTCTGTGACCTTCGTCTTTTTACGGCAAAAATCTTCAAAGCTTCTTCCTTTTCCTCCTAATTCATTTTTCTCCTTAATGCAGAACAAGTAAACAGTTGCTGTTATCCTACAGCTGCGCGTTAGCGTGCATGTACATTTATGGTAATGTTTGCGGTGCTTTATTCCAATTGAGAGTGAAAGTGTATACACAATCTTAGTTTAACAATTAATTAATCAGCGGTAAAGTGGACTGTAGGAGAAACACTGTGTCACCAGTGTGCAGTTTGCAAATAAATGATCCATTCAAATGAGAAATGTTTAAAAAAAAAAAAATAATAATAATAATTAAAAAAAACAGCTTGATTTCTGTTTGCTCTCTTTTAGCCCAGTCATAGGACTTCAGAGATCAGTGTTGATTAGCGTAGCAGAGTAGCCTATAATATATCTGTGTAGATCATCAAAACTGCTTTTTCATGATTAGCCTATTAGATGAACTATTATCTCCTCAGTCACAAAGAACATTAATGCTAATGGTGTTATGTTGTTTGCCATTGTGAAACTCTATATACCGTAAGCTGCTATCCCTATGGTAGATTAGTAATTAAACAGTGTTAATAAGTTTTATAGAAAACATACAATATCACTTACATAAACCTTCACATGAATATATATTAAAGGAGATAAAATCAAATAAATTATATGTATAAAAAATATGAAAAACACATGTAAACAAGTGTGCTTTGAAAATTAAGTGCCCAGCAAGTTGCAGTTGGATCATATTGCATCATATAATAATATTGCAAATATATGTAGAAGTAACACCATGAAGACTTTTCAAAATAAGAGGATAATGAAATCAGTTTGGTCAGACGCAGGTACACAGGGAGGGGATTTAACTGCCGGTTGTGATTCCTCAGTCTAGTGCGAGTCAGCATTCTTGCAGCTGCGTTCTGAATGCTTTGTAATTGTTTGGTAAAGCTCTTTGGTACGACAACAAATGCATGAATGAATTTCATATTGTCAGGAGTGGAGAGAATATCATGTACTTTAGATTGGACTCAATATAACATTAGATCAAGATTTGATAGATCAAAGAACATTAGATTTGAAGATTAAACTCTCAACCAGTCACCTTCCTGATCAAAACAGCTAGTTTCCCCATTAACTGGACTCACAGCTTGACTAAGCTGGTTAGGATGGTCGGTATTAATAGTTTTATGGGGTGTTATGGGAGATGATTTAACTTATGTTTTGTTATGTTGTGTGTTTGTTAGCAGTTTGATATGCTCCACGTCAATATCTTTGTTGTTCTCTGTTTTCCCTGTTGTAAAAACCAGCATATGCTGGTTAGGTATGTTTTGAAGCATGGCTGCTGGTTTCAGCTGGTCATGAGCTGGTCCTATGCTGGTCAAAAACAACTAGCTCCTGCTCAGGACCAGTTTAGGACCAGCACATGACCAACTTAAACCAGCTCATGACCAGCTAAGAACCAGCTTAAACCAGCTCAAACCAGCAGCCATGCTTCAAAACATACCTAAACCAGTGTTGTGTTCTGTTTTTTGCATTGTTTTATTTTGAATTGGTTTTTGTTTTGTTTTGTTTTGTTTTATGATGTGTTGTGTTTTCGTTTTTGGTGTTTTGTTTTTCTTTTGTTTTGTTTTAATATCTTCTTTTGAAGGCTTAGTTTCAAAGGGTTTTTAGCATTTGAAACAAGTTAGTAGATGGTTTCGGTTTTTGATTAGCAGAAATATGTTCAGATGAAGCATGTACCTTGTAGACAGTCTCATTGGCTGTGTTTACACTTGGCATTAACATGCGACCTGTATCCGGATGTTGTCCACATACACATTGAAAAGACAAGTGAAAACGTGGTTTCGAGAGAACTTGGCTCTTATTTAAATATTGCACGGGAAAGACAGATCCGATCGGTTATCCAGATAGAGAAGTCAGTTGATGTTGCCAAGTGTAAACGTACCGTGTCCTGTTTGACTGATTATCCGATCTGCTTGATCAGATCACGGTGATCCCATGTTAATGCCAATTGTAAACGCAGCCATAGAGCATCTAGATCAAACTGGTTGGTCAAGTCGCCCATCTTGGCAAAGCTGGTGAGCTTGTTAAGTTTGACCAGCATCTCCGGCTTGGTGAGAACTATGACTTTTTCTGCTTGACACTGAAGTTTTTATCAGCTGTAAACCTGGACATATATTATATAGCAGCCTCCAGACAGGAATGCTTGTTATAGATGGACTTTGGAAGCTCATGAGGGCAGCGCATACACAGTATTAGGCAGAAACATGTGTGAAGGAGTGGGCGTGAGGCTTACGTCTCGTCCAACCCTCTGCAGAAGTGAGCAACCCCTCATTATGCCCTGCTGGAGCTCTGACATGTCCACTGAGCCGGAGAGAGATCTCTAAAGATCATGGCCGCCAACCTTTCAGCTGATCGCAGATCTGCTCGGAGATGGCCGAGGATAATAAAGGCCGGGGGTGTCGGGATGTGAGCTGTTTTCGGAACAGTGGCGGGAATGATCTGTCCTCTCTGGTTGTTACCTTCACGCTTACTCCAGCAGAAGCCTGACAAGGTGCTGGACATAAGATTTGCCTGACACACAGTGACCATAATAGAAGGGGGCAAATCTCTGAGACACTGGTTTAAAGGACAAAAAAGGGACAGCAGGGCAACAGGACAGTCTCACAGTAAGACAGAAAAATCAGTACAGCTTAACGCCGTCCAACAGATAGAGTGACAGACAGATAGTTTGGACTTGACAAATCACCTCCCCGCTAAAAAAACAGATTCCCAGTTAACTCAAGTTAGGTTGGTCTGTGTTGATGGTTTTATGGGGGTTTGGGGCACTTGGGAGTTTGTTTTTTAAGTAGTTTTGTTTTTGTTTTACTAATTTCATATGCCCAGAACATTTTATTTTATTTTAGTAATTTGATATTCTTCTAACTAGCTATTTTATTTTATTTTTAAGCAACATAATTCGATGCTTAAAACAATATTTTCTTTATTTTAGTCATTTGATATGTTCATAACAATATTTTATTTTATTTTTCTAATTTGATACTCTACAGAACAATTTTTATTGTTTTATTTGTATATTTTTATACTATTTTATTTTAGCAAGTTGATATGTTCATAACAATATTTTATTTTATTTTACTAATTGGTATGCTACAGAACCATTTTTATTGTGTTTTACAGTGGGTATAGAAAAGAATTACCCCCCTTTAAATAATGAAATTTTGTAGCTTTGTATCTTGAAATAAAGACGGACACAGTTTTTGTTTTATCCAGATATTTACTCAGTGCAACTTATAACAACAAAGGCTGCATTTACACTGCAAGTCTTAATGCACAGATCCGATCTTTTGACCATATCCGATTTTTATGGCCCGTCTGTTTACGTTCACTTTAAATTAATTCCCACCCCAAAAGGATTGTCTGCAGTGATTGCTTTACTATGCACATGGTAGACCCTCAGATGTTGAATGGCCGTGCTATTAAAATGATTTATATAATTCACGTCAAGTGGCCATTATTATTAGCCAGCATGGACAATGGCTGTCAGGGATGTTTTGTAGCACAAAATCTGACTGAACGGATAAATAACGGAAAATAACGCTAAATTTAATTCGTTAGGCTAATTTATCTACAGCTCGTTAGAGGTAGAATTATTTAGTGAAATAAAGTAGCGCCAAGATTATATTTATTGAAATGTATTCGAATTAATCCAGCAGCCATGCTTCAAAACATACCTAAACCAGTGTTGTGTTCTGTTTTTTGCATTGTTTTATTTTGAATTGGTTTTTGTTTTGTTTTGTTTTGTTTTATTTTGTGTTTTTTGTTTTGTTTTGTTTTGTTTTGTTTTGTTTTGTTTTATGATGTGTTGTGTTTTCGTTTTTGGTGTTTTGTTTTTCTTTTGTTTTGTTTTAATATCTTCTTTTGAAGGCTTAGTTTCAAAGGGTTTTTAGCATTTGAAACAAGTTAGTAGATGGTTTCGGTTTTTGATTAGCAGAAATATGTTCAGATGAAGCATGTACCTTGTAGACAGTCTCATTGGCTGTGTTTACACTTGGCATTAACATGCGACCTGTATCCGGATGTTGTCCACATACACATTGAAAAGACAAGTGAAAACGTGGTTTCGAGAGAACTTGGCTCTTATTTAAATATTGCACGGGAAAGACAGATCCGATCGGTTATCCAGATAGAGAAGTCAGTTGATGTTGCCAAGTGTAAACGTACCGTGTCCTGTTTGACTGATTATCCGATCTGCTTGATCAGATCACGGTGATCCCATGTTAATGCCAATTGTAAACGCAGCCATAGAGCATCTAGATCAAACTGGTTGGTCAAGTCGCCCATCTTGGCAAAGCTGGTGAGCTTGTTAAGTTTGACCAGCATCTCCGGCTTGGTGAGAACTATGACTTTTTCTGCTTGACACTGAAGTTTTTATCAGCTGTAAACCTGGACATATATTATATAGCAGCCTCCAGACAGGAATGCTTGTTATAGATGGACTTTGGAAGCTCATGAGGGCAGCGCATACACAGTATTAGGCAGAAACATGTGTGAAGGAGTGGGCGTGAGGCTTACGTCTCGTCCAACCCTCTGCAGAAGTGAGCAACCCCTCATTATGCCCTGCTGGAGCTCTGACATGTCCACTGAGCCGGAGAGAGATCTCTAAAGATCATGGCCGCCAACCTTTCAGCTGATCGCAGATCTGCTCGGAGATGGCCGAGGATAATAAAGGCCGGGGGTGTCGGGATGTGAGCTGTTTTCGGAACAGTGGCGGGAATGATCTGTCCTCTCTGGTTGTTACCTTCACGCTTACTCCAGCAGAAGCCTGACAAGGTGCTGGACATAAGATTTGCCTGACACACAGTGACCATAATAGAAGGGGGCAAATCTCTGAGACACTGGTTTAAAGGACAAAAAAGGGACAGCAGGGCAACAGGACAGTCTCACAGTAAGACAGAAAAATCAGTACAGCTTAACGCCGTCCAACAGATAGAGTGACAGACAGATAGTTTGGACTTGACAAATCACCTCCCCGCTAAAAAAACAGATTCCCAGTTAACTCAAGTTAGGTTGGTCTGTGTTGATGGTTTTATGGGGGTTTGGGGCACTTGGGAGTTTGTTTTTTAAGTAGTTTTGTTTTTGTTTTACTAATTTCATATGCCCAGAACATTTTATTTTATTTTAGTAATTTGATATTCTTCTAACTAGCTATTTTATTTTATTTTTAAGCAACATAATTCGATGCTTAAAACAATATTTTCTTTATTTTAGTCATTTGATATGTTCATAACAATATTTTATTTTATTTTTCTAATTTGATACTCTACAGAACAATTTTTATTGTATTTTATTTTACTAATTTTATATTTTTATAACAATTATTTATTTTATATGCTCAGAACATTTTTTTATTTTAGTAATTTGATATTCTTATAACTATCTATTTTGTTTTGTTTTATTATTTTCGTAATTCAACGCTTAAACCTATATATGTTTTATTTTTTCTAATTTGATACAGAACAATATTTATTGTATTCTATTTAAGTAATTTGATATTCTCATGACAATATTTATTTTAGGTGCTCATAACAACATTTTTATTTTATTTGACTAATCTGATATGCTCAACTTTTTTTTGTAATTTAGGGTTCTTTTAACAATATTGATTTTATTTTCTTAATTCGATGATTATAACAATATTTTTATACTATTTTATTTTAGTAACTTGATATGTTCATAACAATATTTAATTTTATTTGACTAATTGATATGCTACAGAAATTTTTTTATTGTTTTTTTTTTTTTTTTTTTTCAGTAGTTCAATATTATCATAATATTTATTTCATTTAATTTCATGTGTCTGGTCAAAATGAGAGAGACCTAGGATAGAGCTTAAAGGGATAGTCCACCCAAAAATGAAAATTTGCGATTGTTTCGTTTCATAAAACCTCAATATATCATCAGGAGCCATGGGTATTAATATTGTTTTCCTTGATATGCTTTTTAAATTCTCAAATTTAGCTGCTGACTTGCATTTTATAAATCACAAAGGGTCACGCTTTCAGCTAAAAATGTTCTTTACTCTACTGAAGAAAAAAAGTCACCTACATCTTAGATGGCCTGAGGGCGAGTATATTAACAGCAAATTTCCATTTTGGGGTGAATTATCCCTTTAAATAGGTTACCTCAGTCTAACATTATTATGAATTTCCCAGCCTAGCTAATATGGTTAGAATAGTATGTTTTGATACAGTAGTTTAATGGTGGTTTGGGGCGCTTGTGAGCTAGTCTAGCTGGTAACTCAGCCTGACAGGTGTCCTAAACCCCTATGAAATATCAAAATAGACCAGAATCGCCAGGCTGGGAGACCAGCTAACCACCTTAGGTTTGGCTTTGTCGCCAGAACTGCAACCAAAGCTATTCCAGAGGCTCGTCTTAAATTTTCTTGTGCAGCGATGATGCATCTGGCTGTGTGTTTAATTCTTTGTGTGGTTCTGACCTAAGCAGATGGAATGAGAAGTGTGAATTGCATCGGCAATTGCATGCCAACACTTTTCTCTCTCTTTCTCTCCAGTGGATGGAACCTGCTGTGAGCACGTGCAGCCCTTTCAGCCTCAGCATCTCTGAGTTAATGAGCCAAAACACCTAAAGCAAGTGCTCGTGTGTGTGTTATTTGGAAAGGATAGATGTGGCATAGAGAGAAGAGTGTGTGTGGATGTGACAGAAAACGAGAAGAAAAAAATTGCGTTTGTGTGTTTGTGAGTGTGTGTCATTGCGTGGGCACTTCTCTCACAGCACAGGTAGGACAGATGGAGACCTACACCAATTATCGGCTCACCAGAACCACTGAATAGCTAAAAGACCTTCACAGGCATAAAGAAGGGAGAGCGTGCAAGGGAACGATGACACTTGAGAACGGTCGTAAGGTCGTGATGGCATCGTAGACCCGTCGAGTACAGCTCAGCTCAGCGTGATGCCTTAGAGCACCAACCTCCGTTTAACATTGAAAGAGCACTGCGGTACAAAGCATGATTTTTCCAGCTACAGGGTTTATCTGCAGCCCAACTCCACGGGTGGAAAAAACCTCATCGCTGTTTCCACCAACACTTCACAGCCCCCATGCTGGGACCCCTACCGAAAATATCGTTGGATCTTCACACCGTGGAGTTTCAGTGTTTAAAAATGCACATAATACTCTCATTCTGCATGTCTTCTTTGTCTCATGTTGTGTATATGAGAAAGATCCATGGGAAGATAGATGTATTGCCCCCTAGAGGCCAAGTGTGAAGCAGGCCATCAGACAGGGAAACTGACAGCAAGCAGTCGAGCAAATGATGTTATTTATTACATTTTTACAATAGAAGAGTGCTGGCTGTAAAAACAGGGCCAGGCGGTAATCATAGAGCACTTTATTTACAATAGAAAGGACTTTTTTCATCACAGCTCTCTTTTCTCGCTCTCCTTTCACTTTTTTTATGTAAAACTTTTTTTGCTGCGATTACAAGTAAAAGGGCCATGCATAATCATCAAAAGCAATTATATTGTGGCAGGTCGTTCGCTTTAGACCTGTCATTACTCAATGCCAATTCCAGAGCGCCCCTGACAGCCATGAGTAATGACAGGGGATAGAGATAAGGCTAGACTTCAAGATGTCCACCTCTTGCGACAGGGATGGAGGGGTTCACGCCGACGGTTAGGAGGCGGTAAACAGTCCAGAAGATCTTAATGACAAACCTTCAGGTGAGCGGTTTGAAATGTTATGAGTGAATCTGTGATCCGCAGGATAATGAGATGCAAGGTACTATCTGTTCCCCTGATGTATTTATAGTAAAGCTGCTAGTTTAACTCTCAGTGTAATGCATTTAAAGAGAACAGGTTTAGCCTGAACAATTTGCAATAACAGCTGAAAATGTTCCATTAGTTTTGCTCATTAATGCTACTGGTTTTCATATTTAGCGCTATAAGGATTTTAAGATAATCCTAAGTATTGAACTTTAGTGCCTTGTCCCACACATTAATGCCACAGACATTTTTTCTACATGCACATTTAAAAAAAAAATTGTAGCATGTTGGTGTTCCTTATTGTTTGGTACCTGGCTATGATGAGGAACTGACTTGGCTGAGTGCACATTCACCTAACAACCACATAGCGCAACACCCTGGCAATGCATTTTGCATGCACAAGTGCTACTTATTTTTTTCGCAAAATGTAAAAATGTAGTGCAGAATTTTATTGCATACTGAAGCAACTCTACTGACATATGTACAGTATATGTATGTGTATTCACTTTATTTCATTTTATTATTTTATTCTTTAATAAAATATTTTATTTTATGCTTTGTTTTGTCAGTATTAGAGAGAATTTAATTTAAATTTAAAATAACTGTTTTCTTTTTGAAGATATGTTAAAATATAATTTATTCCTGTTATGGCAAAGCTGAATTTTCAGCATCATTACTCGTCTTCAGTGTCACATGTCCCTTCAGAAATCTTTCCAATTTGCTGATTTGCTGCTCAAGAAACATTTCTTAATATTATAATTATTATTAGTGTTGAAAACAGTTGTGCTGCTTACCATGATACATTATTTCAGGATTTTTTTGATGAATAGAAAGCTTAAAAGAACATCTTTTTTTTTTTAAATACGTTTTTTTTTTTTTATAATGAATATGAAAAATGTCACTTTTGATAAGGCCCAACTTAATGTGTCCTTACTGAATAAACGTATTATCACACTGACCCCAAAATTTTAAATGGTAGTATATATGCAATTTAAAGTTCTTTGTAAAATTGCAGAGGTTTAGGCCTCCAGTAGGCTATATCCTGTTTTTTATGATATGTGGCTTAGAGACAAATCTTTTAAGATCCTGAAACCTGCAATTTTAGCAGCTCTACTGATTGACTTATCACTGACGCAAATGCATTTTGGATATCTTGTTGCTGCAAATGTCTTGCTAAACAGTTCAGTTTCATTTAAACAGCTTTTTATCACATGCTCAGGAGACCATTTCAGGTCATGGAGACAGTTTTTTTTACTGTGCTTTCAAGATAGCAGACTGTCTAAGTATATGGTCGGTAGATAACAATATTGTTTTCTACAAAACTAAGCAACATAACCCAAGACTGACCCGATATCTGTCTGCAGCTGCGGAGCAGAAAGGAGATTACGAGTGAACGATGCCGATTTTCCTCAATTAACTGGCCGGTTAATTAAATCACACCGGTAATGAGTACAGCCTCACAAAGCCAAAGGAGGTCAGAGAGCAGAATAAATTTCATCTGACACTTTAATTAAGTTTCCTCGAGAATCAGATGTCATAGCAGTGACGGTTACTTTTTTATTGTGATTAAAAAAGCCTGTAAGCCGGTGTTCAGAACAGCACGGAGCCGTTGAGCTCTGTGTTTGTCCATCATCCTTCTCGTATTACAGTCACCAGAACCCTGATATCGCTGGCCTGCGCTGCCAGGCATAATTGACAGCTACAAATGACTCGGTTTAAGATATGACGGCAAACATGACGGCACATCCTTTCATTTTGAAAATCAATAACACTCTGCAGAGCCTGACTGACGGAGAGCATAACGGAAAATCCATGTTCCTGAGCGTTCCCCTACGACCCTCAGATACACCGAGGTTACGAGGAGTTTTGTGGGAGCTGAAAGGAACACCGGGTTTCAGTTAAGTGCTATATAATACTCTGCCAGCTTGGCCGTTTAGAAAGGGAGCAGGGGCCACAAATGTGGCCACGGCTTTGCTAATGGTCCCCGTGTGTCCGTGTGGATATCGCTGAACATTTATCAGTAACAGACACCCTTCAGGCCGCTTCTTATCTTCTCCCGAAGGGACGATCGGATCCTCCAAACTCTCGCTTTTGTCCTGCTCTTTTAAATGCCACATCCCTCAACTGATTTCTGCACATCTGCTTTCATATTGTCCCCCATAAGTCATCTGTTAATAACGCCTGTTCTGTTCTTTTCTCTAGGTCTACCACAGTATTTCATTTTATTATTTTTTTATTTAATTATTTCTTTTTATTTAAATATTATTTATTATAAGACATACGTAGGTACACTACCGGTTGAAGGTTTGGAATAATCAGGATTATGAAATGTTTTTGATATTTCTTATGCTCAGCAAGGGAGCATTTATTTGCTCAAATATGCAGTAAATTACTTTAAATTAAATGTATTTTATTTTATTTTATTTTATTGTATTATTTTATACTTTGCTTTGTCAATGATGGATGGATGGAATATATTTTATGTAAAAATCTATCTATCTATCTATCTCTCTATCTGTCTATCTATCCATCCATCTATCCATCTATCTATCCATCCAACCATACATCCATCCATCCATGACAAAACAAAGTATAATAAAATAAATGTAATGTAAAATAATTTACTGTATATGAGATCAAATAAGTGTACTGTAGATAGATAGATAGATAGATAGATAGATAGATAGATTTTATGTAACAATCTATCTATCTCTCTATCCATCCACTAATGATAAAAGAAAGTATAAAATCATAAAATAAAATAAATTTAAGTTTAATTTTAAATAATTTACTTTATATTTGATCAAATAAATGTACCCTTTTCTATCTTAAAATCTATCTTAAATGCAGTTTCCATTAATATTCATATTTCATATTTTGATTTCAATTTTTAAGTCTTTCTTTGTCCATTTCTCCAATTGTTTTTCTTAATCTTTGCTATATATTTTTGAGTTTTCATAATTTGTTTCAAAACTGTTATTCCTATCACTGTAAAAGTATACTGCTCTATTTAATTTCTTAAAGAACTAAGTTTTGCTCCTTTTTTACATCTTGCTACTGTACCTCAGTCTACACCCATCTGACTGAATGCAGCGTGATACTCGTGTGATGTCAGATCGGGGCTTGATTAGATCCCACAGAGCATTTCGGCTGGCGGCCCGTCTCTGCCTTCAGAGTGCTGCGGCCAACAGCAGCGCTGCTGAATGGACTGATCTGTGCTCAGTTGAGCTGGGTTGAGATTGCACAGGGGGAAGAAAGTATTCAGGCGTTAAGGTGGCAGCGGCCATTTCCGAACCTCCCTCCCAGATCAGATCCGTCTGCTTAACCACCTGCTGTCTGACTCCGAGAACCAGCAGCTATGTGACTCTTTCTGCATGGAGAAGTTGAGAGAGCATGACTGATTGGGGAATGAGAGCAGGACTGCAAAACCTGGTGAAAAATAATAATAATCAACAACTAATTCCATTATTGATTAGTTGGTTCTTGGCACTATTCATGAAGAACCTTTGTAGAATACTTAATTTTAAAGAAGTGAAAAATATTTATTTGAATTAAAAAACGTTTATTTACATGTTTGTATTCTTATGAAGATTTATTTTTTTACAAAACAGCACGTCTTAACAACAACTAAATGATTAAACGTTGCTGCCGGCGTTAAATTTCAAGTGCTACATAAACAAACACAGCACAACAGAAAAGGAGCTCAATTAATTGGATCAAAACAATGTTTAGTGTTACATTAACATCAAATATAGGCTTTAATCTAACCATAATTGAAACATCAAGTCCTATGTTCAAAGGAAGTAATTGTATTCATAAAAAATAAAGTTATGTGCAGTAATGGATGTTAGAACCAGAGGCGTGTCAGCCTGACTCATGAATATTAATTAGGTGATGAAACATTTGCCTTGTAGTTGTAATTGATTTGTTGAGAAGCAAATAAAGGGCGCTAGCCAAATAAGGATGATCGCTTACAGATTGCGCCTTCATTCAATCGATTGGATGCTGATGCAACACGTTTGCAGAGGCTTCTGTTACAGTCTTAAAGGGGTCATATGATGCGATTTCAATTTTTCCTTTGTCTTTGGAGTGTTACAAGCTCTTGGTGCATAAAGAAGATCTGTAAAGTTGCAAAGAAAATAATGTTCTTTTTAGCAGCATCATATGACCCCTTTAAATGGATAGACACCTGTTTACTCACTCTATTGTCTTTCAAAACCTGTATGACTTTCTTTTCTTCTGTGGAACACAAAAGAAGAAGTTTTGAATGTCTTTGTCCATACAATGAAAGCCCAGTTGGACTAAAATAGTTAAATACCATGGTCTTCTGTGTTCCACAGGAAAAAGAAAGTCATACATGTTTGAAATGACAGGAGGGAGAATAAATGATGACAGAATTATCATTTTTGGGTGAACCATTCCTTTAAAGACCATTATTTTACTTGCTGGGCAAAAGAAATTCCTTAAAATATGATCATTGCCCAAATTGTAGGAGGACTAAGTTCGAAATGTCTAAAACCAGGAGGAATACGTTCCCTTCAGTGCTCATGGTTGCTACACCCTTAGTCGCAGCTCTTGATGAGAGAGGCCTTGCCTTTCTTGTGATTCATGAGATAAATGCTTTGCTGTAAAAGTCGTGCTAGATCATTTTTCATCCACGCTCTGGTTCGCGCTCTCGCGTTTTCTCTCTTTTTCAGCATTCTGCTCTCCATCTTTCTGTATTTTCATGATAAGTGTGTCTATGTGACTATGATTGAGGAAGCAGTAGCTTGTGTCTATGAGAAATTGCCTGGGCTCACTGAAGAGGCCATAAATGAGCCTCCTGTGGGTCTTTTCAGACGGCCCTGTAATCGGACCTTGTTCGTGTAGAATGACTGGCACAGTGCTTCTGACTGGAAGAGAGAGAAACAGTAATAACTGTTGAGCTCAGTGAATGGACGCCCATACTGCGTGTGTGTGACTCATATGCTCACTGACTGGGCCGATTAACCGATTACCCAGCACAGAGCATTTCTTGCCCAGTATATTGAAAACTCCCTCTACTCAGCTGTCTTTTATTTAACACACTGGCTCCTATATGAACCCCCAGTCAGTCAATGAGAGTTGACATGAAAAGGACAGCTCTGTCATCATTTACTCACCCTCATGTTGTTCCAAACTTGTATGACTTAATTTACCCCATTTTGAAGAATGTGTTGGTCATCGTTTTACATGCAATTACAATGAACGGAGACTGGAGCTTCATAAAATGACACAAAAGTGTCGTTGAAGTGGTCCATACAATTTGTGTGCAAATATTGCAAGTCGCATAAAGTCATTCGATAGCTTAGACTGAAATTTAACCGCGATCTTGTTGAGCTGGTGAACTGAATGAGTCTGATTTGTGAATGAATCTTTTAAAATGTTTTTGTGAACTGGATCATTAAGAGAATGGTTTAAAAGGATGATCCAGAAGAACAATTAAAAAGAATGATTCCTTCACAAATTAAACATCACTGTTTCTTACGAACAGTCGGTTCTTCACACAAATCTATCCTATGGCTTCAGATGACTTGGAATAGAGCACAAACACACATTAATCATTTTAATGATACTTTCTTTTTCATTCAAAAGTTTCATTCTTTTTGGTCAGTCTTCATTAATAGTAATTGCATTGGGGGGGGGGGGGCA
>NW_015542477.1:2433576-2475549 GCF_001515605.1 Sinocyclocheilus anshuiensis
GTTTGGGGGGGGGGGGCAACTTGTAAATATTTGAACATTTCTCTTCTTGTGTTGCAGAGAAGAAAGTCATACAGATTTGGGACAACATGAGGGTAAGTGAATAATGACAGAATTTTCATTTTTAGTGTTAACTGTCCCTTTAAGAGCGACTGTTTTATTGAGACAGTGAATTGGATGTCATTACTACTTATGAACAGTCTGCTCTTCACACAAATGCACAGACTCATATTGACCACTTTAATGATAATTTTGCATTATTTTTGGTCAGATTTGGAATTACATTTAAGAGTGACCATATTATTGAGTCGCTGAATTGAACTTGAGATTTTGTAAGTATATCCTTTCAATTGATTTTGTGAACTGGATTAGTTAACTGGGTTAATTAACCATCTGTTGCATGGATAAAATGAAAATCGTGCGGATTTTGAGGGTGAATAAATGATGACAGAAATTTCATACTTAGAATGAACTATACCTTTAAAGGCTTTTATTCCCCGTGGACGATATCAGTGGCACCTCAACTACCTTCATTCTCTTTGGGTGAGGATGTATGTCTGCAGTTCTCAATAGCCATCTTGTTGTATTACGAACAGCTATTCCAGGAATTCATTGCAGTGTGTTTGTATAAGGAATATTGAGACCTGCTCACTCAAGCCTATGTGAGCCATTTGTCCTGCTATAAAGAGCTCGTCAAGGTCACGTTTGAAAAGTGCAGCATTTGCCTTATATTCACTCATGAGTCATATTCATATGAGCTTCTCACATGGCACATGCATATTCTATAACTGCAGGCAAATGCTCTGGGATCTTTCACACTTCAAGTTTGCCTGCTCCTGCCAGTCTATCTAGAGTTCTTAGCTCTGGTTCTTTAATGAATGACAATACTATTTGTTGTTTTTACATTTACAGTATTTTAAACATAATATTGGCTTGAGCAAACATAAGTTTTCTGTCATAACATTAGTTGCCCTCTCACTCAAAAACCACCCTTTTCTCTTTCCATTCTGATGTGGAGTGTGTTTGGCTATAAAAATGGAAATGAAAAACAAACCTTCAACCCTTGGCAAATCGGCTTTTTAATATTTCATTTTGCACCGTTTGCACAGCAATCAAAAAGATTTTGCACAGAAAGATGTTTTTGCTGGATTGATGATTTATGTTTTTTATATTCTTCTCTTTTTTTAAAGACCCCATGGAGTCAAAATTGAAGGTTTGTGGCTTTTAGTGCAAATATTAGCATTGAGACTGATCTGTATGCTAGTGCACTCCTAAAAGTTGACAAAATAAAGTGTGTAACCACATATAAAAATAACAGGGGGATTGTCCGTATCCATTTATCCAGTAGTTTTATCAGTTGTTTAAAGGTTGAAATGTATTCATTTTAAAAGTGTTTTCATGTGAAAACAAAATATGCATGTCAAAACATTTAATGGTTTCAACCAATTCGTGATATTTGTTTAGCAATCCTTCTCTTTTCCACATCTCAACTCTCCTTTAGCTCTTTCAGTCATTTTTTTCTTTCTCTTTTGGCCTCAGACTCTATGATTTGATTGATTCATTCTGTATAGCCCTTTTCAGAAATCATATCTGTCGTTCACTGTTTTCAGATTATTTTTTTGAAGCATCCAGCAGCAAATGTAAAAAAACAATAATAGTTTGTATCCATGTCTTGTTGCAGTGCTGTGTTGAGGTCAGCAACCTTTTCCTCTTTCCCATTTGTTCTTTTTTGGTATTTTAATTACCTAATTTGCATGATTTCCTCTTGTTGTCTGTCTTTGTGTAATTTTGCTTAACAGATCTCACCATAGAAACAGTTATTGGATTGCGTTCTGCTGGTCGGTTCTGGCATAGCGATCTGGTTTCAGTGAAGCCAAGGTCTTACATAACCGGTAAATTGTACTGTATCAAGCAATTATGCATTTCAGAACAACAAACTCTATAGAGTAAATGATTCATTTAGCAGTGCCAGATTATAAGACGTGACTGTAATACATGTATGGTTTTCTATACTGTGATTATTTGATTTTATAAATCAAATCCAAACCCAGTAACCAACGTCAGGCTCTCGTTTGTCGTGTTTATCCATAAAGACATTTCCCACTGACGTTTTTTTGGAAAAGCCAATATTTCTCCATAAAAGGATCCATTTATAAACACTTGCTCTTTTATTGAGAGTGCCACATTGTTGTGTGATTGCAGTGGCTGCTGAAAAACCCTCACAATAACAGGCTGTCTGAATGCGAGTTTCATTTGCACCGATAATGCTGTGTTTACTGAGAGCTTCTGGTATGTGTGTGTGATCGTGTGTAAGTATCTACAAGATTATCACTCAAATGTTTATTGCTTCTTCTGGTGGTTTCAGAGAATTATGCAGTTTGGTCCAATGCCCATCTCTTGTTACATGGCAGATTCTGAATTATAATTTAATTATAATTAAAAAATAAATTGAATGAACTCAATTGCCTGTAGCTCCAGGTTAGGTCTTCTCAAAAATGTGCAAATAAATCTCTTCAATCTCTTCTCTTTTCTTTTGGCAGCTTCTTCAGATTCGAGGCCATGGCCCCCCGAAAACCCGTAGCAACTCTCTCCGATCCTTTCTTCTCTTTCATCCGTGGCTTCTTCCTCTTTCCTCAGATTTAAGTCTTTAAACTTTTTCATCTCTGCTAGTTCTCCACTGAGAATCACAGCTTTAGGCTATTTACACCCAAAATAACGCTTCTTTTATTTGTTCAAGGTCTTTCTCCTATTCCTGATTTTTATTACTGTATCCTGACATAGGTAGCAATTTAATTGACTACAATTGTCAGTTTTTAGATATAGCCACCAAACACTGAAAGTGACAACATTCAGACTGATTTCTAGTATTCTCAAAAATTTTATTTTTACACTGAGCTTTGAAAAGTGTCATAATATCAAGTTTAGAAAATGAATAGTTTTGCCTTTTGTCTTAAATTGTTTTTATAATGAAAGTCAATGGGGTCCAAAAAACAAACAAACACCAAAAAACGTATTTTGTGTTTAACAGACGAAAGTAAGTCATACAGGTTTTGGAACAGCATGTATTTACTTTGCAAAGCTGAAGAACTGTTTGTTCTGATTATAAATATTAATATGTGGTATCTTACTATTTATTCAACATTGGTGACTTAGCAAATTTACAAAATCATATAAAAGCAATAAGCCACACAAACTCACCTGCACTCTTAAAAATAAAGATTCTTTATTGGCATTGATGGTTTTATGAAGAACATGTAACTTCCATTTCAGAAAAGGTTCTTTATAGTTAAAAAAAAGGTCTTTGGGTTATTAAAATGGTTATTTTAAGAACTGTTCACTGAAAGCTTCTTTAGCGAATTGAAATGGTTCTTCTATAGCATCTCTGCAGAAACCCCTTTTGAAGCCTTTATATTTAAGACCGTATGGTATAAAGTTACTGTAATGTACAGCTTTATTTTTACACTGAACTTGAATACAATCAGGTATATCATATTGATATATACAGATTCTGTGTAGCCTAGTAGTTAAAGGTCTGGGCTCTTAAAGGTTGTAGGTTCACACACCACAAAGGACAATCTGTGAAACATAACTATTGTGCATTTGAGCAAAGCACTTAACCCCATTTACTCTAGTGGGACATCTATGTAATTTAAGATTGTGTGTGTGTGTGTGTGCGCGCACACAGGTAGCAGTGGACCTGGTCATGTGCAATATATAGCGACTCTGTAATATATAAAGCAGCTTTTTGTTTCTAAACATATGGTTAGAGCCATTTATACCAAAATGTACAAGAAATATCTTTCTTTCATATTTTTTCTTTCTGTTTTTTCAAATTCACTTCAAATCCTCAAAATAGCAAATAAATTATGTACTTGTATTTCTGGGGAATAGCAATTACCTGTGCAAAATTCTGAGCTATTCATTTGTTTCTGAGTACTCCTGAAGTACATTTAGCAGTACTGTGTGCTAGATAGTGCACTTGAAAGAAAATAGTAATCTGTGAACACAGTTAACTTACCGGAGATTTCCACGAGTCACAACAAAACTGCAGAGAGACACCAGTGAGGAGAAAGTTCTGTTTTAAAAGTCTGTCTTCAAACTTTGTTACAGCAATTAGTATGGAGGGAAAGGTCAGCCGCAAGACAACATCACCTGCACCTTGCCAAGTTTAGGTCACCTCCCTAAATTGGATCTCTGAGTTGGTGAATGGAACTAGACAGGTTATGAGGTCACTGGAAAACCTGATGAAGCTGCTGGAAAGCTCTTGAGGCTGCATTAAACAAAAGCCTATATATTTGAAAGCATCATTACCTTAAAAAATGTTTGTTTATGATCACCTTTGCATAAAATGTTATGTATTATAGTCGATTCATACCATTTACCATTTATTTATACATTTCATGCTCAGGAAATGTATAGGATTAAAAAAGTGTATAAAAAGTGTAATTGCTCCAGTGTTTTCCAAATATCGGAAAACTTACAGTAGGAATTTCCTGTTTTTCCATCGTTAAACTGTAATTAAACAAATTAAATTAATCTACATTTAATGGAGGTGGCTATCCGCTTTCTAATTCTGCATTTTCCACCTTGTGCAGAAGTCTCCGGAGAGTAGATTGACTAGGGGTGAGTCCAGACGGAAATGCCATTATGAACAAAAATTAGATTTATTCAGTTTTGACCACTCAGTGCCCATTCAAGCAGTTATCCCCTGCAGGCTGTGCCGGGACAGAGAAAGGAAGACGTCAGGATGTTTGGAGAGGAGTGAACAACTACAGCAATTAGTGAGAGAGGCTGATAAAGACAAGAGGTGTGTGAGTGATTCTTGCATGCAAGGATGGTTTGTGATCATACCAGACCTGTAGTTTTCTTTCAATTTGGTCAGTATTTAATTGTTCATGCGGAAAATGTACATATGTGGTTTCAACAAGCAGATGCATTTACACTCCAGTTTCATCTGGAATGCGTCCCAGACCACCTCCTTAAGGTCCTTTGAGCGTTCAGATTTAAATCCATCTTGAAAGCATTTTGGAGGTTATTTACACCTGTTTTTTTACGATCAGACAGCTATCAGATCAGAGAAAATGCATGAAAAGACCAGGTGTAAACAGGCCCTTAGATCACCTTTGTCATCATCTGTCGCTCAGATAAAATTAAATTAATTCTGTTAAATGTAATCGGTAACACTTTACAATAAGGTCTTCTTTGTTAACATTAGTTCATGTATTAACTAACATTAAAGGTATATTTTATACATTTATAAATCATTGTTAATATTAAGAAAAAAATTAACTGACTGGTAGTTGTTCATGTTGGCTGACAGTGAGGTATTGTTAACAAATATACCTTTTGATTTTAAAAATGTATTAGTAAATGTTGAAATTGAGTGAATTAAGGTTAAATGCTATAGATGTTCATTCTTAGTTCAGGTTAACTGATATAGTTAACTAAGGTTGTAGCTAATCTTTAACAAATTTGAAAAAATAAATATACATTTTTCATCGTATAAAGTTGTGTTGTCTAAATTCACTTGAAGTTTTTAAAATGATTTTATTTTAACATTTGTAATGTTTTAATGTTTTATTCAATGATTTAATATTTTTGTTTATAATTTTTTGTATATTTATTTTGTATATTTTACTTTATTATATTTTAATATAATTAATAGTTATATAATTATAATAATATAATTAATATTTTTACATTTTTAAATTAAATTGAATATTACATAACTTTATTATCTTTATTATTATTATTATTAATTTTTTTTGTGCATCCCTGCTTATGTAGCTTATATGTATTCTATTTATGCAAATTTAAACAATTGGTTTTCTGCCATGTATTGAACAATGCTGTTGCTTTGTTACTGGCAGGAAAATTTTTTTATTGTTGAGCCCTGCTCATGATGGTCCCTGATTTTGTTTAATCTAATTAATGAATGTAAAACCCTAAAAAAGCAAGTTGATTTATGCCCAGCAATCCACTTGAGAGCCACATCTTAAATTTCATCGGCCTGATTTATTCCGGGCTCTTTAAACGACGTCTCTCAGGGGAGCGAGAGTGAGCTGACAAGACAGGGGGCTTGGATGTGAAGCTCTCTCGTTTGTCAAGCGTATTGTCCGACGCTCTGGCAGCCAGACAAGGCACAGGCTGCTTAATTTGCTCAACGTTCATAATTTACTTACTCAGAATTTCAAATAAGCCTGAATGAGGTGACGGCCCTTTTCTCTCCATCCCACTCGTGATCAAGGTTAGGTGATATCAGCGCTCAGTGTCAATGTCACCAGACGGATGAGTCACAATCAGAGGATGAGAGAATTGTGTTCATTCACTTATTCAAAGGAGATCTGTGTCAAAATTTGCATACTACCCATTATAGTATGCAAGATTAGCACATCCCAAATAATAGTAGGTTGAAAATAGTATGCCAAAAGCACCCAGATGGCATACTATTCCCGTTGGATTTGAGAATTACATTTCTATGCATGCTTTTCAAGCTAATATTACCCAAAAGTCTTCTGGTGACAAGGAAATATTACATTATAGTAGGTCTCAAAACTAATCTTTTAAACTTTTTTTTTGTTACTACAGTATTTACTTGAAAGTAAGTAAACACATTTAGTATGCAGTATAATGTAAGTAAACAAAGCGAGACACAGACAGAAAGAGAGCAAGAGTTTATTATATCTTCAATTGTGAATAGCGCTACGAATAAATCTGTGATTGTTCATCTTCACAGGAGAAAATGCCCTTTGCATTAATGTGCAGAAATATATTCTGCATTTCCACAATGCAAGAATGAAACCTGGGGGTGCTGAATGTCTTCATGTTGTACCGGTACAAGCAAAATTGAAAAATCTGGCTTGAAATATTTTTCGAATGTAATCTTGACTGCAAGCAATGAAAGCACAGAGGGAAATTGCCAAACACTGTAATGTTATTCTAAGTATGACACAGCTATTGCGGGCTTGTTCAGTTTTGTTGTCTTTTGTGTTGATAAGCACTACATCTTTACTGTGTCTCTCCGTCATTGCCATTCGTCTCTCTCTCTCACTCTCTCTCTCTCTCTCTCTCTCTCTCTCTCTCTCCCGCCTGTCACCCTGAGGGTGTTGAGTTTGGCAGTGTGGTGAATCTAGTGGAATTCTAAAGCTGACATACTCTCTTTTTCTGTCTCTCTGCTGCTCTGCTCTCCTTCTGTCTAACTGTCTACCTCTCTTTTCTCTCTCTCAGTTCCAGCCGTGAGACACTGAGCTGGTAGACAAACGTGTTGATGGGCAAATTCGCTCTCTCTATCTTTATATAGCAAGGTGAATCCATTAAAAAGGTTGTCCTAAAACCTAATACCAAAATGCGTTCTTGTCTTAGGACAACTTTGATTAACTTTTTAGATACACTTCAAATGTTGACTGCTATAGTATAGTTAGTTAGTTATTTTAACTTGAGTAAGGACGTGTTAACTTGGCACTACCACTGTCAAAATAATAAAATAAAATAATTAAATTAAATTAATAAAATTAAAATTCGAACCTGTAGGTGGTTGCTAGGAATGTTTTAAAAAATAAAATAATGCAATCTAAATAATTAAAACAGTTAAATCATTAAAAAAATTTGCTTTAAATTATTAAAGCAATTGTAAACCTTAAATTAATATTTAATGTGTGTTGTGGTTTCAACTATCTTAAACCTAAATAGAAATCAGAACAGAAATGTCAAAATAGGCTAAAAAGTTGAATGCATTTAAAATGTATGAAAATGTAATTTTAGTTACTATTAAATTCTGTCATCATTTGCCATTCCAAACCTGTATGACCATATTCTGTGGAACATAAAAGAAGATATAAAATAAAAATGATATAAGATTGATTATTTATTTATTTATGGATGGATGGTCCATGCAATAAAAGTATGTGTGGCTGTTTGGACCCCATAAACTTTTATTGTTTGGGCAAAAACAGTTCTATAAAATATGTTTTTAGAGCCTGACGCAGCAACCACTGATGTGAGTTTACGGCAGAAATTGCAGTTCCTATGGTGTTTTGGCAGTTACCATGGTAATCGTCTGTAAGAGCTGCACGTATACATGTTTAAGGTTGTGTGTGTGAGTTTGTAGCCTTCAAATGTGACATTTGCTGTTTAAACGGCACCATTCGACTTCTTTCAAACCTAATAGCACCTTAGACGTTGGGTCTTAGCCGTGGCCTCTGTCCTCTGCACTTCCTCGTATGGATATTCCAGTAAATTACCAATTAACACTGTTATGCCAGGCCTGCTATCACATAGCACACACTGGGGGCTTGTCAAAAGTAAATGACTTTATGTCCACTGCGGATACTGATTAATGAGCTAGGGAGAGAGCCTGAGGCTCTTCAGTGGAGTTTTTCTATAAATGGCAGCTTGGAGAGCCTAGAAGAGGCGCACTGATGCAACACAGGTAACAGAGCAAGCAGGTGTTTATTAAAGCCAGAGTCATTCACAGTCAATTACCCTTTCACTCAGAACAGTAGGGGACTGTTCGCTGAGAGCCCTGCCACCAAACACACATAAAAGCACTCGCGTGTACATACAGACACAAATAACACCACAGTAACGGTCCCCATTCAAAGATTCTGTAGAAGTTTACTTGACTCGATACAATCACTCGTTTGGAACGGCCTGCAATGTCAGCAAACACAGACTTATCTTATGCAGATAAGGAATTTCAGAATATAATCATAATATTCTGAACCTTGTTCTTTAAACTTCTATTCATCAAAGAATTCTGAAAAAAAGTCTCACCATTTCAACAAAAATAATAAGCAGCACAGCTGTTTTCAACATTGATAAAAAGTAATGTTTCTTGAGCATCAAATCAACATACTGTATATAGAATGATTTCTGAAGAATCATGTGACTCTGAAGGCAGCAGTAATTTAGCTTTACATCACAGGAATATATTACATTTTAAAATATATTAAAATTAGAAAACTGTTATTTGTAAATTGTAATAATATTTTGCAGTATTACTGTTTTATTGTACTATTGAAAAAAATGCAGCTTTGGTGAACATAAGAGACTTCTTTCAAACACATTCAAAAATCTGGACTAACTGGTCTCTAAGCCTAAGCAAGCTGGTCTTCAGCTATTTTATCTGTTTTCCCAGACTAACCAGCTGAAAAGTGCCCTAAACCCTCTATATACAGTGGTGTGAAAAGGTTTTTGCCCCCTTCCTGTTTTTTTAATTTTTTGCATATTTGTCACACTTAAAAGATTCAGATCATCAAACAAATTTTAATATTACACAAAGATAATGCAAGTAACTTTTAAGTGTGACAAATATGCAAAAAATTAAAAAAACAGTAAGGGGGCAAAAACCTTTTCACACCACTGTAAATATGTGAATACTGTACATTTTATAGGCTATATATGTAAAATTACATATTACCTTTGCTGAAAAGTCGGTCTTAACTCTGTTCTAACCTAAATTCCCTCTACAATGATTTTAGGGATATATTAGGCTATTGTATGTTTAATAAATGTCTATTGTTATCTTCATGTAAAAGTAAAGGTTATTTGGTCAACATGGTAATGATGGACATAACCACTCAGACTGCACAGACACAGAGTGCAATTAAACTTTACTTTACATTAGTGTCTTGATCAGACTGCTGTGTGCACATTACATTTATACTCAACCACATAAATGTGTCTGTGCAGATATAATGTTCACATCTGCTCATGCCTCATGGCTCATCTATAATCTGCAGTTCTACAGCAGTGTAACACCATGTAGCATTTTAGATCTGCACGTCTTCAGAACTTTTTGTTGTATTTTAAAGAACCAATCATTTACTGACCCTCAAGTTGTTCCAAAGTCCTCCAGTAGGCTATTCTTGAGGGGCTTTTCTGATGCAACTTGAAGAAACCAACAAGGTGTGTGAAAAATACACAAAAACAATAAAGTATAGATTTCTTCCAGCTTCACATTTGATTCTTTCATTTCTCTCTTTCACAACTTGTGCTGGGTTTGTTTTTGTGTTCATAAAGTATAACCATAAGCTCTTAATGGGAAAAAAAACTGATTTACAATCGGTTACACGATGCATCTCCCCATCTATTTCTCCATTGAAGAAAATACATTTGCGTTTGGAACGTCATTAGGGTGAGTAAATGACGACAGAATTGTTTTATTTGTGAGTTTGTCCTCTAACTGATAATTCTGTAAACAGTGTAATAGCAACATGTATTTTTTTTTTCCAGAAAAAAAGCACGATTCTCTGCCTCATCAGACACAGCGTTTGGTTATTAAATCTTATCAGGGGAACAATAGAAATAGTATGTTGCTAATATTGTTTATGATTCAGTGCCCTAGCAAGGCTGAACATTATTCAGCTCTCTCTCTCCCTCGTTTACGCAGCAGTTCTCTTTCTGCTCTGCTGCATGTCTGCCCTCTACTGTTCAGATATCATATTTACAGCCACATTGATATTTCACGCATCGCCTTTGGTTCATCAAGGGCATTTGGAGAAAAAGTTGAACAAACGATTCATTCCTGAATAGTGCTCAAAACTGAAAGCTAGGATTGGACATAAAAAAACAACAGGATCTGATACTGTTGCCCAGCCCCAGGTTGAAGAATCAGGTTTAGATTCAATCCAATTTCCTGACCTATACCGTTCGTGAGCTACGTCGTTCAACTTTGATTGACTAGCACGAAATACAGGCACGAACAAATACAGACAGACCTGAACAAGGAGGGAGTGATAAGACTACATTATTTGTGCTGTGAACCTGGGAATGTTTCAGTCAGTGGAAGTAAAGCTGCAGCGTTTATGAGCACAACAAGTGAAATATGATTCTTTTAAAAATGTCGTCTACACCTTTATTGCCATCTGTCCCAGATGCTTTCTCAATGGAGCACACAGTGTCCATCTGAAAGTGTGTGTGTTGAGATGATGGCTGCTGTCTGAAGCAGAACAGAAGTAATCACATGGAGCTTTTCTGCTCACAGAGCTTCAGTCTAGCTCGTCTTGAATTCTCGCTTTCTTTCTCTCTTCAATCATGCTCTAGAATGAGGTCTCTTCTTTCACGAGAGGCTGACCACACTGATGAGGTCTGATAGGAGAGATCCCCCCGTGAGCTGAACCAAGAACTATCCCACCATGCCTGCAGCATTGATGGAGACCATAGATCAGTGTCCCAACATAATGATTATAGTTCAATTATTGGACTCGGTGACAAGTGTAATATTTATCACAATTTATCGACCGGACGCATGATGTGCAATGGAAACACATTGACTGAAAAGCAGCGCAGTTTTATAGGTAGAAAGACAGCTGTTGTGTTTGTGCTCTTCACGCACTATAGTGCTACAGTCAAGAATAATTGGAATTGCTTTTTACTGCCAAAGCAAAATACACTTTATTTACCCAAGTATTTCAATTTTTCATGTTTGTACCTAATTGGCATGATTGAAATAAAATACAAATAAAATATTTATATTATAATAATGTATTTTTAAATATTATTTTATATTTGAAATGTTTTTATTAGTATAAATAAAATGTTATTTATATTATAATAAATATTCATCCATTTTAATTAGAAAAACATTTAAATACACTCATTTCGATAAAATGATACTATTAATATTATAATAACAATGTATTTATTTTACTATTTAAAATAATAATAATTACTTTATATACATATAATAATAATGTATTTTCTACACTATTTTAAATATTTAAATATGTTTACAAATATTTAAATAAAATAAAAAAATGATGATGATAATAATAGTAAGCTGCCTATAATGATAATGAAAATAATACTAACAGTGATCAATATACAGTATTTGTATTATAATCAATTTATTTTGTAAATTTATTATGACTTTATTTGTAATTCATTATTTGTAAATATTTAAATAAATACATTTTAATTTAAATAATGATAATATTATATATAAAATAATGTATTTTAATTCACTTTTTAAAATAAAATAAAACACAATAATCATAATAATCATAATAATGTTTAAATATTTTTATTTTATTTATAATAATTACATGGTAAAATATTACTAACACTGTTTAATACATTTTACAAGAATTTTCTTTAAAAAGCAGTATAAAATAAATCTAGTTTGAACTTTCTAGTTTGATCTATTTCCAAGGTTTAAAAAAAATTGAAAGGTTGTTGATGTTTGTAGTTCAATGCAATTTGTAAAAAGACTTTCTGAAATGATTTGCCTTTGATATCTTGTGGTTTTGAAGGATACTAAACTAGAGCACTAGTCAAAGACACTCAATCAAAACTTCATAGGAGATAAAGGCTGCCTCTCCATCACAGTTAGGACCAAAAGTTACATTCCTCAAGAACAAAGTGTTTCATAGTGAAACGCTTTCTAATGGAAGCCCTTTATTTTCAGTGAAGTCCTCTTGTTTGTGAGTCTACAGGTGTGACCGTGACCTGAGCATATTTCTCTGCTGGTGGTCTTTAGACAGAAGGAATATCCCATTGTTGTAAGAGGTTTTAGAGAGGCATACAGGATTACTGAGCAGGTTTGGGCTCAGAGCTCTATATAGCCCTTATGTGTGTTCGGTCTGCAGGTCTCCTTCAAGCCACAGAGCTTTGAAGCTTTTACAGCGCTCCTGCAGTGAGGTTCAAAGCACAGCCCTCGTTCTCCTCTGCCTCCTTCATTACTCTGCTTCTTCAGTCCTCCTCTCACCCACTCATTCTATCATTAATAACTGGGTATGACTCCTGTGAGGCAGGGCCTTTGAATAATGAATAAGCTTTCCTCAACAGGAAATTCCATCCTATTGTCTTGAGCGCTTGAAACAAAGGTGGAGATGAAAGGACAATGTTACTGTGGGTATAATCTGAACTGGTTTCGGCTTAGTTTGTCAGCAGAGATACAAGAAAATCTTAAAACATTAACAAGATTGGAAAGCTTTATAAAAGAAAAGAAAAAGAACTTTGATCTATTTAGTGGCATTGTCATTTTACATACTTTATTGGATAAATTAAATTAAATTAAATTAAATTGTACTTTTCCCAGTCATCAATGGAAATATGCATATTTATCATTTTAACATTTGGTGGGTGAATATAAAAATGCTAATTGGTTAACTTTAAGTTTATACCATTTACACAAAAAATAGTTTTGATCTTAATGGTCATTAACATAGATATATGTAAACAAAATTGATTTACCATATAATTTATGAATAAAAGGCATATTTAACAAAACAGAACTTTACAATTTTAATGCACTTCGTTCACAGTATTGTTTATTTTATTTAATGTGAATTAAATACAATTTTGATCTTGAAATTTATCTTAAGTTTTGATCTTAAAATACTGCAAAATATGTAAATATATAAATATGTAAAAATATGATCATTTATGATATGAAGTGTATACTATATTTAACAAAATAATACATCAACTCTTACAGTAAAATGTTGTTAAAATGGTTTATTTCGTAAAATAAAAGTTACCTCATAATGTGCTGTGGAAATGTTCACAGACGTGATACAGCAAATTTGTTTTACAGTATGTTGTATTCAGTTTATTGGATTATTTTAGTGTTACCCTAATGGTGTTTTGTGTTGGCATGGATATAACTGTACTCTGTCTATACATATTTATCAGCCACCGTTCTTGTCCATGACCTACTTTAGTTGTTTAAATTGATTGGTATATTAACATTATCAGTTATCAAAGTATGCGGATATGAGTTGTGTTACTGTATTTCTTACAGTAAATTTCCGGCAGCTGCTGTGTGCTATGTAGGACACTGCAGATAAAAACTGGATTAATAAATCCTAAAAATAAAATATCTATTATATTTTCATGCTACATTTCTTTGGAAAATCACTGTACCCTTTGCGGGTGAGTCAGAATGTGGAGCGTTGAAATATTTGAAGCGATGCTTGCAAAACAAAGTGAAAAAGAAACAAAGAGACTTAAAGAGAGCCACAAAATGATGGCCTAGTTCAACATCTGACAGTATGAATCATCATGTGCCCTACTTCTGTGCTGGATCCGTCTGCGAATCTGTCCTTTCCCCTCTGGGCGTCTTGCACACTGAAGACTCAACAGGGTTTCTGTCCCAATCATGACCTCAAAACAAAACAAAAACTGAATGGAGTGAATGGTTGATTGATAATTTTGTGTAATTTGGCGATAATTATGTGAGGTATCCATAGGGAGTGCAGCATAAGATCACGTTTTCTCCAGCGTGGCTGTGAGAGCAGTTTCAGGTGTCAGACATGAAAACGTGGCCCTTAAAGGGTTAGTTCGCCCAAAAATGAAAATTCTGTCATTAATTACTCACCCTCGTGTTGTTCGAAACCCGTAAGACCTTTGTTCATCTTCGGAACACAATTTAAGATATTTTTGATGAAATCTGAGGGCTCTCTGACCCTCCCATAGACAGCAAGGTAACTACCACGTTCAAGGTCCAGAAAAGTACCAAGATGATCGACAAAGTAGTCCGTGTGACATCAGTGGTTCAACTGTAAAGTTACGAAGCTACGAGAATACTTTTTTGCACAAAGAAAACAAAAATAACGACTTTATTCGACACGCTCGCGTCGTGGTACTGTCGTGAACGCTCCTCCAAAGTGACGCAGTAGAGACAAACGTGGAATAAAGTCGTTATTTTTGTTTTCTTTGCGCAAAAAAGTATTCTCGTAGCTTCGTAACTTTACAGTTGAACCACTGATGTCAATCTACTTTGTCGATCATCTTGGTACTTTTCTGGACCTTGAACATGGTAGTTACCTTGCTGTCTATGGGAGGGTCAGAGAGCCCTCATATTTCATCAAAAATATCTTCAATTGTGTTCCGAAGATGAACGAAGGTCTTACGGGTTTCGAACAACATGAGGATGAGTAATTAATGACAGAATTTTCATTTTTGGGTGAACTAACCCTTTAAGACTCCCTAAACAATGAGAACAATGAAATTAGGTTAATCATAGCAGTAAAGACACCTGACAATATACAAGTCAGGCATTAGTGCATTTGGCAGGTCTCAGTAAAATGATATTAGACTGTGATCAGATTTCAATTCACATTTCCATACTAATATTGTAGTGGTGGCACCCAAAAATCCCCTTTTTCTGAATGAATTTGCATGACCCACTTTAGTTAGGTGCTTATTTTCAACATATAGACAACTTTTAAATAGGTATTTTCTACCTTTACAACATTTTACACTCACCTCTGTCACATTTTAATTGTGCATAATAGTTTTAAAAGGCCCAAATGCTATTTTCAAGCAATCTAATTCCATTTCCATTGCAGATGTCATGATTTTATGCTACTAAGTAAGAATCCACTCAAGAGGACAGTGATTTGTTCTTGTACCAGCAGCCTTTATTCATATGAAGCATGCATTAATGGATGAATCACAAATATACATCTACTTTTAAGAGCTCAGCCTGCCATAGGAATTCTAAAGATACAAAGTGCAGAGCCAAGAACATAACTTCAGATCTAAAAATCAACGCTTTGCTGCACTCTCCTTCGGCTCACTCTCATTCGAAATTGCTTTCATTTCCATTTCTTTATTTATGAAGTTGAACATGCAGAAGGAATCTCTAATCTAACTCTGCTATTGCGTTAAAAGTGTTGATTTAAAAGTCATAAGTTTCATTGTAAATGCAGGGATGTTTTGGGCTGTGCATGATTAGTCTTTAGATATGGGGGTGTCAAAATTGCATGAGGGTTAAGCAGAAAGAGTAGTCTTTAATAAATAACATATAACATTTTAGAAGGTATTAGGGACTGTCTTGAAGAGCTCCAAACCCTCCGCACACATTCGGATTGATTTCCTTTTTGTGTTTTACAGGTACCACGGTGTGAGCTCATTGGGATTGGATTCATTTGTTGGGTCAGTATTTTTAATGCACTTCAATTCGAAAACACAAAATCACAGAGAATTCATATTGCCTTATATATAAACTAAGGATTAAAGCTCTGCTTTGGTTGTGCTTTTAACATGTATTCCCAGGCCCATGCTACACTTAAACACAAGTTTAAGGTGTAGAGCTGATGTAGTGCACTGTTGCTCTTCTAAAAGACATTGTGCTATGATTATTCACCAAGAAACACTATAGAAAAGATCAAGATGTCCGAAACAGTTCTACGCTGAGCCCTGCTCAGCCCTCCAGTGGTGAGAGATCGTCCCGGCAGTCCTCTCTTGGAGCAGGGTGTCTCAGCTCACCGGGGCATTTTTGAAGGTGCGTTGTGCCAATGTCTCTTGTAGAAAACTGCTCCCATTCCTACGATCATGATGCAGGCAAATGCCAGGATGCCTACAGCCACGCCGAGACCCACAGAGGAGTCTGAAGGTGTTTTCGTGCTGATTGTGACTTCTGCAAAACAAGGACATATGAGGTTAGAATTGAATGTAAGCTCAACAAAAGTAGCAAACTACACTACTGTTCAAAAGTTTCGTTTTAAAGTTTTCGTTTTATTCAGCAATAAATGGGTCAAAAATGTTAAGATTTCTATTTCAAAAAATACTATTCTTTTGAACTTTCTATTCATCAAAGAATTCTGGAGTAAAATGTATCATTATTTCATCAAAAATATTAAGCAGCACAATTGTTTTCAACATTGATATTAATATCAATGTGTCTTGAGCACCAAATCAGCAAATCAAAATGTGACACTGAAGACTGGAGTAATGGCTAGTGAAAATTCATATTCATATAGTAAATTAATTTAAATAATTTAATAATTATTTAAATATTATTATATAAAAATATAAAATATTTTAAAATAATTGTAATAATTTAAATATTTTTTTAATTGAAAATAATCAAATTATTTGGCTCAAAAAATAACTTACAACAACAAAACTAGAATACAGTGTCAAAAACAGTGATAGACAGCAGTACTGTATGTTTATCTGTAAAAAGATACATAATGCCTCACACAGACTTGAATTGATGATTTTTATCTTTTTGAACTAGTTCATTTAGATGATTTATCTGAACAAACTGATTCACTAAAATGAACATTCTACAAGAGAGCGCTTGATTGTTGCCTATTTTTGTTTCATTAAATTAGTATTTAGTTCAATTAGTTAACATTGCTACATTCAGGAAATGGTTCCCCAACACTGGAAAATATGAAGTGAATCTGGACAAATATTACATGCTTTATATGTGAAACAGTTGAAGCTCACCTTCCTCTTTTGTTGCCACCACTGAAATGAAATAAACAGAATAAAATCAGATCTGGAACTTAAATCTCAGCAGTGTTGGAGATCAATAATTCATTTTGTTTTCACAAAGGGGAAAGAACGTACCATTTTCTGCACGTATGACGATGGCTGGTGATGTGATGGTTCTGCTGTCTGTTACTCCATTTGGAGAAGGAGTGGTGGTCAAAGGCACAACGTCTCTCCTTTTTCGTTTGCCACATTGCTGTGGAAAGAGCCATAGAGCATGGTGAGTCTAAAAAGTGTCTTGGCCAGTGTTTGTCTCTGGGTAGGTGAACTGAATGTATATGTTGGTTTTTTTTGGTTCAAAAATCCCCCCAAAATAGCAAAGCTTGGCAAAACCAATGTATATGGACAATGACAGAAAAAAAAAAACATACCCATCCCAAGCCAAAAGGTGTTTCTAATTTGCCTAGGCTTAGCTTATATAAATTATAATTAGCTAATTCAAGGACAAATAATATGAAAGCGAAGTACAAGTTGAATGTTTTTACCCTAAATGTACTGCAGGTTGATATTTCACAGAGTCTTGTAATGCAGTGCAGGTAGTATGTTGATACTGTCTGGTTCTGCTGCTCTGTGAAGCGGAAGGCCGAAAACGAGAACCGAGCAATTTGCATCTCCCCATTCACCAGCATTTTAGTGAGCCGATCACTGCCGCAACTGATCAAACAAATCATCAAATAGCAAATTATTCTCTCTCAGGCCCACCAAATACTATCGGACAGATTTTAGAGTTTTATAAACAAGCTTACATACATGGTGCAGTGGTAATGTAACATGCCCATAGTATAGATCAAAGTACCATAGTAAAGGCACAGTACTTTTGGGGTTAAAATACAACAAAAATCTAATAATATTTTATGATTAAACTTACGGCACAAAGAGGTTGAAGTAGCTCCTGGTGGTGGGGAAGGTGGAAATGGAGGCATAGCATCTGTCCAGCAGCACAAAGTACCTGTGAAATACATAACAATCATTGACTTTAATGCAAAATTGATTCATTTATTGCCATAATGATACTCAACGTAACAGGTCTTACTGGGAGGTCAAGTTGGTGGCCTCCACTTGCACAAACACATTAGTCCTCAGCTCAATACCGAGGGGAGGCATGACAAGAGGCTGGGTGTAGTTTATGTCCTGAGAAATTAAAAGAAATTCAGATAAATTCATATTTTATTTTTGTGTATGTCTCTAGCTGATCTGATCTATAGATGCATGTAGGTCCAGTTTAGGGAAAGACTTACACTGAAGAGTCTGAGATTCAGAGTGCTGATGAAACTGCCGTTGTTGTCTTTTACTGCAATCGAGGAGGCCGACCTGTGAGAAGGCATAATTAGGTTAAAGTCTAGCTGAAACTGCCCACAATTACTCAATGTGGACAACTCTGAGACTAGACGTGTGTATCTGTGTCTCTCTGTTGGGAATATGATATCGTCTTCCTGTCCCTTGAGGACAAAAATAGGGATGGACCAATTGAATTTAACGTGTTCTTAGAGAGTGATACTACACCAAGACGCTTATTCCCCAGCGAGTTTTGTTCTTTTATCCTCAGTAAATTGATCTTAGACCTGGTATGCTATACCATGAGAGAAAATAAGCACTTACACATCCACTTGAGTGTTGTTGATCAGGTACTCCAGAGGATAGGCACACGAGTAGTAGTACTTCAGCTCAGCGTTATACGTCACAGTGCCTGTTGTGATGTCTTTCGATCGTATAATTCCACTGATGTTGACCGTCTCGATGTTGGAGAAGTCTGAGAATACGCCTGTCCCTATACTCCTTATTGTCTGTGGAGAAACGTTAGGAATTAATTGTATTTATTGCCATAAAAACAGACTGACCATTTAGTTTTGACTTTGAATAATAAGTTAAGTTATATGATTTACTTTGATTTATAGCTATTACTCACAACAAAGTTGCTGCCGCAGGCATTGGTTGAGTTAATCGGGAACCTAAATCGGGCCACAGGAGGTAAAACGGTAGTATCAAGGGTCGCATGGCAGTCTGGGTTATTCAAGATGTTGTTGAGAATTAACTCCGATTCGTTGTAGCCGGTGTATATGACAGGACAGAATTTGATGGCCAGATTGATGTACTCCGTTCCACAGTCTACAGAGATGTCTGTGTACTCTGTCGTGACAAGAATGACCAGATTAGTTGCGCAAAAAACTGTACGAACTCTTACTTGAGGCAAAAAACAACTGAATCGAATAAAAGTTTTCCAAGTTAATCAAATTGGACAGAATCACAAGCTTGAAAACACCCAAAGGCATACATCAAAATAAGCTAATTCAAATAATTCTGATATTTTTATGATGTAAACAAGCAATTCATTTCTGTGTGATTCAATCAGAAATGAAAACTATACCTGGACGTCTGTACTCTGATCCGCAGTCGCTCAGTGCTAACGGAAAGCTTTTATCGAATTTTGTAGCTAGGAGGAAGAGGAAAATGTTGAGGAGAATATCTTTCCTGTTGTTTGCTGAACGCGAACCTGTTCATGGAAGAAAATACACCATAATCAAAATCAGCTAGTCACCATCGGTATATCCAGGAGCTTAGCGCATATCCCACAGTTACACATCCTAGGACACGTACGCACCTTGGATCATGTTTGCGGTTGGTTTGGGAGTCCTCTGCCTGTGAGATCTTGTGAACTGTGGAGTCCCTTTATAGAGCGCTTTCTTTTGTGGGATGGGAATGAAATAAGGTCAGAGAGGTTTGGTGTGTCCACTGTTTGGGACCAGCCCTTTTGTGAATAAAGTCCCATAGTTGACCGCCTGAAGGCACTTGCTTAAACTCTACACAACATGGGCCTTCAAAGATATGCAAGTGACAATGGCCTGGTTTCTTTGTCTACTTACTTAAACATGGATATCCTTGGCATCTTAATACGAGACCTCACGGAGTAAGTGTCGTGCCCCCGAGGAGTAGAGACAATGCAGCAATGGCTCTTTTCAACTTAGTTTAACACTGTACGAAATGTCAGGGATCTTTATGTTGATCCAAAGGTAATCCTAGCAACACAATAAATAAGGATGATAAAGCAAACACACATGATTGACCGGAGGGAGTCTTAAGGATGTGACCGTTTTGATTGAAAACCTGACAGGGGTAGGCAGTAATTTTTTGTTGTTGTTTATCTCTGTTTTTCATGGATTGTCAGTTTCCATGGTAACATTGTTTTCTTTGGACAAGGTGTTCCCCGAAAACCACATGACTGTTTTAGCCATTGTTGTCTGATTTCTTCGAAATGATAAAGGAAACTACTCTTGACATATCAGTGGAAATATACTGAATATTATATTAACAAAACCTGAAACTGTAGAAGGTTTTCAGGGTTTGTCATAATCACAGGTATATTAAATAAAATGTAATAATTGTTTCCATAATATATTAAGTTCTATAATGAAAAACAACAATCTATCTTTCTAATATAAAATATGTGTATTTGTGCCTTTTTGTATGTTAATTTCTCATACAGGTATGTTGACAAAACTGTTGCAACAAATTACATAAGAATGATTTGGCAAACTGTTTACACAGAAAATTCATTCTGCCAGCATTTCATAAATTAAGCCCACTGGGCATTATTAGATAACTAATTAAATAGATCAGAAATCAGACAACATGATTACAGGGGTGAGTAAAACATTCATTATACACATCACAGTGGACTCCTGGGCTTTGTTTTGACTCATCCATTCACAGTAATATCTCAATAGAGTCTTGAGTCACTTACTGTGTTTAGTTTGGTTGATAGCTTGACACCTGAAAAAAGATACAAATAATACCAGATGTTCCCAATTAGTGCTTATTTGGTCACTTAACACTTATACACCAACCATTCTTATACCTGCTTTATTTGCAATCTGGTTTCTAATTGTACATTTTTAGTCAAGTCAGAGATCTCTGATCACATAAGCTGTGCCTTTTTCTTTAAACAGTTGTCCGAGTAAACTAATGCTACTATCACATATATCTAAAGGTCCAAAAACAAGGCACGTTTGATTGAAGGCCAGCCATTGAGTGTGTAAACACTGTTAAGTGGTGTGAAAAGGTCAGTGGATTACTCTGTAATGGGAGGGCTCTGCTTTAAGCTCCAAACTAATCACTTTGTTTCAGCGTTTTTTTCTTTTCGTTCTTAGTGGGATGAGCCACAGATCCAGATAAATCTCAGGTGAATCTGTGGAGAATCACAGATGGGTTTAATAAAGCTTAAGCGTGACCCCTGCCCATGTCATATGCCAGCAGTGTGATTTCTTCCTCCCAAACAGATTTTATATATATATATATATATATATATTTTTTTTTTTATTTTTTTTTTTATTTTTACATTAGAATTGCACTTTCTGTGTCAAAGGCTGAGCTTGTATGATTCAGGGTTTGTGCTCTTAGGTCACTTCCAAATCAAAAGAGCTAATCCTCATATTCTATGCTGACACTCAACCCTTCTTTATAGCAGATGAGGAGATTGTCAGATCAGGAAATTCATGTCAGGAACAAAGGTGGATTTTTATTTAAGAAGGGTATACTTATATGTCACTATAGAAACCATGCAGCTTTGAAACCAATACTATAATACTCTTACATAAAGCACATTGACGGTAAAATGGTACAGTAATAGTTTCAGAAGAAAATATCATTATGCTTTGATATATATATATATACACTATGGTATCTAAATGATTACCATGGTATTAATATATGTTTGTTTTTTTCCTGTGAGTTCTGATGTCTTTGCCTTTACAACTCAGCTCAGGAGAGGAGGAATTATCCTCTGATGGATTGTTTGTTTTTCATATCCAGAGAAGACATTGTGGGTCCCATCCCTGCCCTTCTGTACCCAGAATTTTTTCAGATTAAATTGAGCCATTCATTTATTCTGCCACAATCCCATTAATATTTGTCACAGATGTCACAGATAATAAGCCTGGACATCTTCAAAGGTCTGATATGAATACATGCTCTTTGTTTAGCTGGCGTCATGGTGATTACTATCATTGTGAAAAGCTTTAAAAGCCTGCTTTCTTCAACAAGACAGCATTGAATATAATAGAACCGAGTAATGGATTGTGATCCCTGTGGGTTTTGTAATTACTACAGGAAAATCTGCAAACAAAATATTCAGACACACATCTGATTTACTTTATTGTTAAAAAAGAGGAAAGGAAAATCTACAAAGTAATACAAATGCGTGTTTGGGGGATAATAACATGGGTTGTTAAATTTAATTAAATTATCTTGGACATAAACTCCGTTGAAATATCTTTAATAAAAATAAAAGAGAAAAGCTAATACTAAATATTAGAGTATGTGAAACTAAGAGCTAAGACTTATTACTGTTCAGTGGGTATCACTGAGGCATATGAATACTAATGAGTAAAAACAAATACAATTAATTAAAACTAAAAATATCTTAAATAGTCTTCTCATCCACCTCAATCACATAGCATAGTGATCTAGGTTGCTGTTCGACTTAATTAAATTCGTTCCCTATGGTCTCTTTCTCAGCTCTTGTAACTCAAACTAATTATTGCAGAGAGTAATGTACTCGGAATCACCGGTGTCCCATGATCATTTGTGCTGTTGTGATGAATATACTCCTCACTTTCCATCCTATAGCCTCTAATATTCTCACTGAACTAGAAATATGTGTTAGGCAGGTCTATTAGATACCTTTGCTTATGTTCTTCATGTAACTGATCTTAAACCCTGCAATAATGAAGCAAGGGGCTGAGGTATTAACTTTAAGTTACACTGCACCAACAGATCCGGATCAATTGACATTTCAAATTAAATACAAGTAAAAAACAGTCCGCTGCTCTGTTGATCAGTTCATTTACAAGTGCAATTAAATAAGGTTTGTAAAAACAACATATTTATTCATGTTTGTGTTACACTGTGTAACTACGATCACTTTCAATGTATCATTTTAGTGTTTCAGGTTTGACAGAAACAAATTGTGGGGCTGTCGTGTAGTGGTGTAACAGTCACGTCTAAAAGTATTAAATAAATGGTGGGATAGTTCATCTAAAAATTAAGCTTCTGTAGATTCCAAACCTGTGTGACTTTCTTTCCTTTGCTGAACATAAAAGAAGATATTTTGAAATATATTTCAGCTGTTGTCTTCCCATACAACGGGGTCCAAAACAACAGCATATGACTTTATGGATAAAAAATAGGGGTGTAACGATACATGCATTCGTAGCGAACCGTCACGGTACGGACATCTCGGTTTGGTGCATGAGGCCTTACAATGAATACAGGCAATTCACCCTCAATCCAGAAGGGGGCGCCCGCAGTAATGCAACGCTGTCTGATAACCGCCAGCAGAAGAACAGCGAATGCCATGAGTTGCACACTTGAAAACAAAGCCCACTAGACAGTGACCATGTGCTGATTCTGAACGCGTCTCTCACTGACAAAGGAGTATACTTCAAAGGCTTGCGCACTCAACTGTTTGCGAAATGGAGCTTTGTGCTCGTGTATCCTACCTCTCTCATTCGGCACAAATTCAAATATTCCATAATATTTCCATATTTGCGATGTATCGGAATGCAAAACTATTATTTATTATGTAAATTATAAGCTTTGTACTTCAGTCGCGTTCCAACGGTGACACAGAGGCGGGCGTGCTGATGTTTGGTTCACTGTATTTTATTTTTATAAAGTACCAACTGCGCTGTCAAGTTAGCAATGCTGGAACTGATATGTGTCTTTTTTTGTGTCTGTGTGCGCCGGCGCGATTACTTTAACTGTATCTTATACCAGCAGAATCAACTTAAAACACTCCGTCATTTATTGTCTTAATGCATCACTGTAAAAGGTCTACAGGACAAAACATTGTGCTTTTGTAAAATAAAGAAAACAAATAGGATGTCGCTTTCTGCCATTTGAGTTTCCTTTATTTGAACAAATTAAGCGCGTCACAAAAATTTACTGAAACTCAGCATATATAAGCTACGTTACGTGTCGCACAGTTTTTTCCACTTGTTTATCTGTTAACTAAATCAAATATATTTCAAGAATTTATTCCTTGTATGTATATATGTACTGCAGATTTTATATATATAACATTATAATTTAATATAATATTTAGTATTTTCACATCTAGGTGGAAAAAATTGTAATTTGTACTACTGATTGTTCAAAATAAATGAAAAGAAACCTAGCATAGTAGATTTGTTGTTTTTTTCTTGTTGAACCAAAATCGTATCGAACCGTGACCCCCGAACTGAGGTACGTACTGAACCGTGACATCTGTGTACCGTTACACTCCTAATAAAAAACACTAGAAACATTTTTTAAAATATCTCCTTTGTTTCAAATCAATTCAAACAAGTTGGGAACGATGTGAAAATGAAAACTATCCCTTTACAGCCAGAAATATGCTTTACGCAAGTACATGACATTTGGCCTTTAAACCGATGTGTTAAGCTGAGTTGTTATCAAGAGTGACTTAGATCAAGATTTTGGTTAAACTGTTGCTCCGCCATAACAGTAGTTGACCTGAAAGAGAAATCTGATCGTAAAAGCAGACCGTTTTAGATATAGCGCCACTTGTGGCAATGATGAGAAAACGCATTTGCGTTGCACAGTCTATCGTAGCCAGAAGTGTCTGCCTTCATTTACATGCATAGACCAGTTTTTCGGGCCTAAAAGTGCATTTGTAAATTTTTGTTGGGTGAGTCTTCTTGGACTTATACTGACACCTAGTGGTGTGGATGCAGAATTATGCAAATCAGATGTTTTCAGTTTTAGAAATGCGTTATTAGCCATGACTAACTAATTTCTTTCGTGAAATTGTCCATTAAGTCAGTATTATTCAGCTGGTCATGTGATCTCAACATGGCAGCCCCCAAATTTGTTTGGTCTACCAGTATGACTAAGAATCTCACATGAGTATACATGATTTAGTCAAAATTAAATTTTTTCATCTGTAAAACATTTTAATGAGGAAAAATTACTGAGTGCATCTTTTAATGCCATTATTCCTGATTATATTATGTGTGTGAGAATCATTTCCAATCAGAGTTCAGCCTCTTATGGTTTAGGATTGTGTGTTATGTAAATTTACAGTGATAAGAATTAAGTATTCATGCTTTGTGACCAAAAATAGGCATCTGTGTATAGCTAAAGGCTGTGTAGAGTGATATTATGATATTATTTCCCTGTACTTTATGACTGTGTGTAACCGAAGAGCTCTGCACACAGGTATTGCTGTATTGTTTAGCTGACCGAACAGCTGTGTGTGTCCGTTTAGCTGAACGCTGGGTTGTGGGTTCCTGACAGAGGTGTTGGTGGTGTATATTTTCCTCTCAGCAGTGACAGAGACAGGATGAAGAAACATATGCTCATAACGGCGAGGATCGCGATGGCAGAAATCAAGGCGCTCGTCACTGAATTCATTTTGAATGGAGGGCTGTTTAACTGTGCTGAAAAACACACACACACATACACAGAGTGTTAGGAAGACTTCTTACAATACATAACCCACCGTTCAAACTCTATCGCACGCTCTTTCTTTCAATCCTCTTGTTCATTTCTTGATAACACCACCTGCTTCTACCCTCTATTAACTTCTCTCTGTCGGAAACCCTCTGAATCATCGTTATTTTGGTCACGGTTTTAAGCCGCTAGATCCTTTGAGGAAAATAAATTCCTCTATATTGTCTGGGAGGAAGTAAAGCATGCTTTTATCCTCCATCAGAAACGCTACAGTTCTGAGAAAGAAGGATTTAGTTTCCTTTTAAAAGGTCAAAGCAAGGCTTACCTAGCTGGGAATTATTGGTGGGAGTTTCATCTGTGGACAGATGAAAATTGTTTTAGTAAGAGGAGCACACTTATTGCCTTAAAGTGCTAAATCATGTCACATAACAGGCTCAATACGAAAATTTTAAATTAGCGTTGTTGAAATCATGTGCTACCAAGATGAGCTACATAAACACTACATTACAGTTCATATCGTACCACTTCGGGTGATGATGGGCCCGGCAGTCATGATCGCATTGTCAGAGGCCACAGCAGTTCTTTCCGACACATTCCTTTTCTTCCTCTTACCACAGATCTGTTAGGATGACAATATTTGTGAGTCATAAACACAGTTCCAGCCAAAAGTTTATTTGCTTTTAATAACAGAAAACTAAGCATATTATTACTACCAGAACTAAAACTTTCAGAACTAAAAGTGTTTTCCTTGTAAATTCTTATTACTTTCACTAGACTGTTTTTAATTCCTATTATTGATGGGATGGTGACTCTTATTATATTCTCAGCATGAGCATAAACTAAAAGCAGTAAAACCAATACTACCATGACACATTTACAGTTTAATATTTTTCCACATAATTGTTTTGCATTACTGTAATGTTTATTTTTTTGATTGCTGTTAAGTTTTGTTTCTTTGTTTTTCGAAATGAAAATCAAATATACCATAGATAGATTCAAAGATTCTAGAAATAAAAATGTGTATCACGATTTCTTCAAAAATACTGAGCAGCACAACTGTTTTCAACATTTATAATAATAAATAAATGTTTTTTGAGCACCAAATCATCGTATTAGAATAATTTCTGAAGGATCATGTGACACTGACGAAAATTATACTTTGCTATCACATGAACAAATTAGATTTTTTTAAATAGTTACTTTAAATTGTATTAATACTTTACAATATTACTGTTTTACTGTATTTTAGATCAAATAAATGGTAAGCAGAAGATGCTTCTTTAAAAAAAATAAATATATACAGTTACTGACCCCAAACTTATGCACATTTTTTATATTTTCTTAAGAGATAATCTTTCCTGGTAGTAGTAGCAGCAGCAGAAGTAGCAGCAGTAGTAGTAGTAATAGTAGTAATAATAATAATAATATAATGCAATAATAATTAAACAATATACATATTGTCACAATGTAAACATAGGTAACACTTTACTTAAAGCCTTTATATATAATGCATTATAAAAGTAGTCTTACTGCATTAATTGTGCCTTGTAATGCACCTAATAATGCCTTGTATAATCTCATGAGTCATGAATAATTGTAACCACAGTTATAATACATTATAATACTTACCTATTCCATTCTTACAACTTTAGAAAATATAATGCATTAAAACATATAACAAACAAACTTAGGTTAGGCATTTTAACTTAGGTTACAATTATTTATGAAAAGATATAATGCATTACAACGTTATGAATACCTTTATAATGTATTATACATAAAGGCTTTAAGTAAAGTGTTATATAAAAAAATATAATATCTTATTTCTTTAAGATTTTTGGATGAAATATGACCCAGACATGTTGACACACTTTCTGAGTTTCACTGTGGTATTAGTCTCAAGCAGCCATCCTTACAGGCAAGAGCAGGGGGCAGTCGTCAGAGCGACACAGCTTGGTCACACAGTGCAGAAAGACGGTGGACATTTTCTGGTTCTTGTGCTTGACAAAGCGGAACACCTCGAAGGAAAAGCGGCCCATCTGGCTCTTCCCATTCTCAAACACTGTTGTCTGCGGGTCCTTATCACATCTGCTGGACCAGAGACAAGACACACCTAGCATTCAGCCTCAGTTCTAGTTAGACACACACATATGTGCAAGCACATCCAGAAAACATGGAATTACCCAAAGAAAAGGTCGTATCGGAGCTCATCATTAGGATTCCCAGAGGGAGTCGTGTAACAGTAGTCCATCAGAACGTTCCACCTGTGGGGAGTGACATGCGTAAATCAGTCACAAAACAAGGAAGACTGGATATGAAATGGCCCTATATGAGTAAACCACTGTTGTTTCATATAGAAGTCATGTGTCTTATCTCTACTCAGGACCCATAATAATCTTTCCCATCCACTTTAGTGGCGCCTATCGCTGGCCCTAAACAAGGCCGGCATTGAGTCACTCAGCATTCCTCCTTTAATGGGCTAAACCAGTTCTGGATTTATCAGATATAAGAGAGGAGGTCATTTAGGGAAGTGCTTTAACAAAGCAGTGACACAGTCCAAAGACCATAGACATTTGACCTCCATCAGATTTCATGGTTAACTCACCAATTAGACCGTTTCAGTATCATGTCTGTACTATGTTTTGCATTTGGGCCTCCTTGCAAGATACTTTCCCAAGATATGTTTGTGTAATTGCAGTTTACCTCCTGTCTAGGTTGGTGGCTTTTACAGCGGCAAACACTCGTGTCTTCAGAGTAAGTCCAGACACTGGGATGGCAAGATGATGGACGTATGTGGAGTCCTTAAACATTAAACACCAAAGGTTAGGATTCCACACACACTTGCTCAGAAATCTACTATTTACTAAAATATAAATTGTAGTAAAATGTGATGAATTTTTGTATTGTATTGTATTATATATATATATATACACACACACACACATACAGTATATTTATGTATATATATGTATGTATGTATATTCTGAATTAAATATATTCTTATATTACATTGTATTATTAAATATAAAAAACAGCAAATATATACGGTTTTATATATCTATATATACATTTCTATACAACAAATGAAAATAAATCTAGATAATTATAAATCTTTTTAGAAATTAATAATAAATCTTTTTTCTTCTTCTTATCCTTCTTATTATAATTTATTTTAAAAATATATAAAACTCTGAAAGCCTCTACTAGAAACAAGCAATATATATATAAAAAAACACAAATCATCAAAGTTATCTATTTATATAGACCTAAACAAATACATAATTAGAAACTATGCTGATATTCCACATGTACTCACGTTGTATAGAAGTAAATTCAGTGTGCTCACAAAAGTGCCATTGCTGTCCTTCACTGATATCGCTGCAGCCGACCTTCGAACAAAAGACGCTATTAAAACATGATAAATATATTTTGCAGGCCAATTAAAGTCTGAAAGGAAAACTTGTGTAATAGTTTTTCCTGATTTACTGTCCGATGTCCTTGTAATCAACCGTGCATTAGGTTTTACAACATATTCGTTGTGCATACTAATTTAATTATGCCTCACAATTTAGCTGGTTAAAGCTTAACAATAAGTGCTAAACATTTTACAACATGCAATTTGGGACTGTTTTATCTTCCATCAAAATATTGTGAATAATTCAGCATGAATTAAAAAAGGACACATTAATGCATTAGTTTGCTATATAACAGTGATGAAGTCGACTTACGAAGCAAGCTGTGTGTTGTTGACCAGGTATTCCAGAGGGTAACTACAACTGAACTTGTAAAGCAGTCCCGGTAGGTAGCTGATGACCGTCGGGGGATCCGGAGTGTCAATGTATCCTGCTATATTCCCAATCTGGACCAAGGAGAGATTCCCATAGGCGTTGGGCCCCTGAGCCATGGAGACCTACAGACACAAAGGCACTAAGGTGTGATTGCTCTTCCTAAAACTAATGTACCTTCACCTCCCTAATCCTCAGCTCTTTCATCACTGCCGGATCTCTGCTGTCACTCAACCAAAGCTAAATCCACCTTACCGCAGATGTTCTTCATTTATTACAGACAAATTGTCATAGAGAGGATACTGTCTCTCCAAACACAAGCTGTAGTTTAGCATGTACTGCAACAAATTGTAGTTTTTCTTACTAATGACTGAACCTGAAATTAAAGTTCTGGGCCATTGAAGGGCTAATGTGAATAAATCATTCTGTCATGGGTCAGTGCCCTCCATGTAGGCCTTTAAAAATTTTGAAAACCGGTGTCTTACCACAAGTGAGTTTCCACAGGCCTCCAGCGTGCTGAGACTGATGCTAAACAACACGACTGTTGGGAACGTGTTGTTGTTGATGAACCCTCGGCAGTGGGCATCGCCGTGACGCCCGTTCAGTGCCAGGTCAGTGTCGGTGTAGCCAGAGAAAAGCACCGGGCAAAAATTAATCTTCAGCGTTATGGTTTGCACTCCACAATACACACTGATGTCCCGCTCAGCTGTTGAGAGAGATTAAAATATCATTAATTCCATGTCATTGATCAAATGCTTGCACAAAAAAGCTAGCGTTCACTCACCGGGGAAGCGGCTGTGGAAGTTGGCATCACAGTTGAACCCATTGAATTGCGCATTCACTATGAAAGTTTTACTTACAAGCAAAAGAATCACACACAAACGTTCCATTTCAACGCCTGAGGAAGACAATGTATGAGCAATTTCTTTGGATTCATCAGAAAATGCTTCTTGTTCTGGAATGAGAGAAGAAATGCATGATTAGACTCGCTTCAAAAGATAATTCCACTGTATTGTTCTGTAATTATGCTATTAAATTGGAAGAAAAAGACAGAAAATGAGAAACGCGATACTTTTGTTGGTGCTTCTGTTAAATTTGAAACCAATAATGAGCATGAATTGATCTGAAGTGCCATTACGCAAAATCTGCGAACAAATCAACCTCAATTTATATATTCAAAAAGCTACAAATCAATTCAAACCGTTCGCTTCCTGTAGGTATTTGTAAGTATGATGCTTATACACAGAGTTCTGCGTGTTTCACCCTGACCTCGTCCTCTTTTGCCCCTCCGTCTGCTCTAGCATCCCTCGCTCCGTTTCGGAAGACTCACCCGTTTCCCTGGCAGCTGTAGAATCAGCGGTACTCCATCTGTTCTCAGCTGCAACGCGAGACTGACTGGATTACCCAGCATCCCAGCAAAACCACTAGAAACACGGCCTTGCTCCGAGGAAAAAAATTAAACATAAGAGATTCATTATTTGAGCACGTCAACAGCAAAAGAGCTGTCTGGGGGAACATGGGAAAGTCCATCAAAAGTGAATGTGTTATACAAATCCTTTCACGGGCCCAGAAACATGAGCAGGTTTTGAAGTTTCCCACTCATATCCTTTCTGCTTGATCTTGCTCTGTCAGCGCTCACAAGCGGCCCCACGCCGCATGTGGTCTGTGAGGAGGGAATTATCTTTTCATCGGCTCCTGGACAGGGCTCGTCGCTGACTGAGCTGGCCTTTCTGTGTGCCAGGACGGTCTGGGTCGGGACCAGGATTGTCTGGACGCTTTAGATGCTTTGTTTGGCCAGGCTCAGTCAGCACTCCCATGATGGTATCCCACCTGTCTGGCCGTGACCCCCCTTTCCGACTGCCACTCTTGTCCTCGTGATTATCACCTAATGTATATGAGAATCTATATAAGTCTGCTGTGAATAAACGCCATTTCTAATCTCATATTATCTACATTATCTACATACTTCTAGTCATGAATGCTTGTTTCAATCTCGCTGAATTCATAGCAGACTAATATTTCATCAAATTAGCTGCAATTTTTACATCATTATTTTTCAAATGCCTTTAATCGGCATGATTAATTGCCTTAGAAATGTCTCGACGGTCCATCCTTGCGCTGAAAGGGGAAATTTGAATGATTTCATTGTCTGTTCTTACCTGATTAATCAAAGCTCAAAGCGTCCGGGCTGCAGGCCAGCTCCAGCGGCAATACATCACCCAAAAGTCACTTGTCAATCTGTGCAAAATACAAGAAACCCAAAGGATGAGGATTTTCAAAACTATGCAATGCTACCCCAAACTGCTGAAATCCGAAATCCAGCTGGGTTTTGCAGAGACACGCATCGCATGAAGCTCTGAGCCCCTTCAGCCAGAACTCAGCTGGTCTGACGAAGTTTGTCTTGCGTCTTGGACTTTCTTCAGATGGAAGGGATTGTGGGTAAAATGGAGTTGTTGGTCTATAGTGGGGCAATTCAGTACTTGCGATAAGTATCTCTATTTATGCACTTCCAGCAAATGTCATTCTTTCATTTTTCACACTTGAATGTCTCTATATGGCAGGCTATAGTGCCGTTTATCAGTGTGACACAATCTTATTCACCTTGGCAAGATATCAGGGCAAGCAGAACTATTACTGTAAGGATCTCCTCATGTGTTATTGCATGTACACTCTAGAATAGCATTTGAGAAAATGGAAAATAATTTGCCATTCTTTTGACATTTGTGGATTCAATTAATTTTGTTAAACTAACTTTTTTAAACGTTTTGAGCCATGCAAAAAAAAAAAAAAGTTTTATGTATTTAAGTATTTTATTTTATTTTATTTTATTTTTGGAAACCTGTGTCCTTGACAGTTGAAGCCTTTTAAAACTTTGTTTAAATGATCTTTAGTTAGCTATTCAAAACCCAAATTATGGGTTTAGGCAGCATTTTTGATGTTTTCAGACGTGCAAAAATAAAAGCCTTTATTTTGTTTTATTGTATCTTTATTTTATATTTAGAAAACTGTGCTTGGACAATTTAGGTATTTTAAAACTTTGTATAAATGCTTGTAAATGTGAATAGAGTTAGCTATTCACTCATATAATGGGTTTAGAACAATCACAGGAAGGTTTTATAGTTACAAATGTGTTTTGTGCTCGATTTAAACACCAAATAGAATGATGAAACGGTCTCCGTTCACATCTGAACTTCTAAAATCAAAGCCACCAGAAGGAATTGTGTTTATGAACACATTAAGAGCTTATCGCAACACAAAGGCTGTATCTGTTTTTATTTGCCTGGCATTTGGTCATGCTTCATTTTCTTGTCTCTTTATTTATCTGATGACTTTATTCACATCGCAGTGAATAATGTGGGTCATTAGGAGGTTATGGTGAGAAGCTCAGTAATGCAATATAAAACCGACAATAATAGTGATGACAATGGCATATCTAACCTTTCTTAAGGTCTTTAGTCTAACCAACAATAATATTTGACCATCCTCTCTTAGCAAAATAATATCTGCATATCTTGTATCACAAATCAGTCTATAGTTTCAGGTAAAACGTGTCTCTTTTTTTAACAGGGTACAAAGTAATTACTGTTTTTCTTCTAGCCGTGTGAAATGCCATCAGCTGACAGGCAAGCAGGTGTCAGGCCCAGTGCATCAATCACTGCGTCCTGTAAGGAATTAGGAACGATGAGCAATCTGTCTCAGTTTGGTTGTTATACCTATCCGGCGGACGGGATACATCTAGCCTGCTGAGAGAAAAGCAAAGTGGAATTTCAAACTAAGGAACACACTTTCGGTGGCCTTTTTGAAGCGCCATAAGGCATGTAAAACCACAAGTTTTGCTAATTGCCTCTGTCTCTCTCAAAGAATCGGCTTGCTTTGTTGTTTCATTGTGCCATGTTTATTCATAAGGGTTTTTAACTGAAGGCACAGTCGATTTTAACTACTTATGATGTAGATTTGATTTGAAATCTAACTGGAATGATTTAGGCCACTAATTGGATATTAATGTTGCAATTCAGTGGAGATTAGAAAGAAAAATCATTTTCATACAGATGGATCCGCAATACCAACATAAGTACAGATAACACAGCTGAAATAGTTTCACCATATTTTATAATACTTCTAATATGGAAACAAGTCAGTTATGTGGCTGTGAGAGATGGAGTGTGGAAAAGAGAGAGGGATAGAGTAAAGTCTGTCAGTGACTCAGTATCTCGGAATCTTCTCGGTAGATTGTATTGTCTGTCACAGCAGCCAACTTAGTAACCTCCTGTTTTCCTGTCAGCAAAGGGAACATCACTTGTCATCTATGTTAGCCCTCATCCAACACAAAGACAGTTATATCTGCTGGGGAATGGGGTCATATAGCACATGCTATACAGAAAAAAAACGTATCCATGTCGAGCATCTGACATCTATATCACTTTTCTCCTCACACCCTTTTAATGACCCATTTTGTGACCCTTTTTAGTTGTTTTTAAATAAATCTATTACTTGAAATACTCACGTTAGAAAATTTTCAATAAAAAATAAATATAAGATATTTGAATAACATATGTGAAATTGAGTTTAATAATTGGTAGAGGATTCTTGAAACTTAAAAATGCTTGAATACATTTTTTAAAAGTCAGAATGAATGAGCAATATTAATAACCATTTTAATCTGTTAGTGTGAATTAGTTTAGTTTATTATATCAGTGATTGATTAATTTGTCATTTTGATGTGTTTATTTTTATAATAAGTGTTTTCTATGGTATCAAAATAAATTTATTTCTTTTAATATATATATATATATATATATATATATATATATAAAACCTTGGGTTTATAATGTGGCACTATTGTGTAAAAAAGGACTCTGATCCAGGAAAGAGTTTATAGAGTTGAAACACTGCTGGACAGCGTTTGAGGAAACTATTGTGCATGTGAGAGAGCTCTGCTGGACTAAGCAGACAGAAAAGCTGTGTTTCTGGTCCCAGGTGGCAGAAATCACAGGATGCCTTATTGTTTACGTGTGAAACACAAGCCATGTGGTATTCAGACCTGAGGGACACACCTTTTCATTATGAGCCATATCTATAACCAGCTTTCACCTCACAGACACAAACCTTGACAGAGATCCACAGCATACAAAACATCAGTGTGTCTGGATTGTAATGCAGGAAATTATATAAAAAACTACATGTTTATAATAATAATAATAACAATAGTCATCATCATTTTTATGATCATGATTATTATTATTTAGTATATTTCATTTATAAATAAAAAAAATTATGAAATCATGATACTAAATCGTGAAAAGATAATAGTTATGTAAAAATACAAACTTGTAATTTCTATACTTTTTTGATATATAAACATAATAATAATTATTATGAAATAAATCGTGTAATGCAGAAAATAATAAAATCTCTAATAATAATAATAATAATGACTATTTGTATTAAGTATTTTTTTAATAAAAGTTTTTGTGTATGTGAAGATTACGTGTCAAAGGATCCTGAAAGTTATAGATTACACAATATAAACGCAACCTGTTGAAATATTGTTCAGTATTCTGGTAGAATATTTGTTGTAAATAGAAAAAGCTTACATGCACCTGCGGTCTCTCAAATGGATGTTGTCAAGAAGTCTTGAAAGTTTGTGAACAAGGACACAGAGACCTGCATGTGTATATCGCCCCCTACCGGTGAGACTGCAACACAACAGCACTGATGCCACCTGTGCGATCTGCTCGGCCCATTTCACACAAATGAGCCTCGTCCTGAAACTGATCGGTGCTCTGGCATTGTGCATTAGTGGCTGATCTCCTGGACATTCAATCTCTGATACCCTCTCCCTCTCTGCTCCTCAGCGTGAGTTAGATCTAATTGCACCAGTGAGCTGAGTATATCTATCTATCTATCTATCTATCTATCTATGGCTACAGGAAAATGCTTGTAAATATTTGTATTCTTACACAATCAATATTGGAATGCATCAAGCTGAATTAGGCAGATGCAGGAAATTGCAGAATCCTAGTTCCTGCTGGCATGTACAAATCAAGTGTAGCATACAGTCAACACGAGTGTAATCAGCTACTGCAATTTACATCAATTATTTAAGATTTAAAGACGCAGCTCAGGATTTATGGATTGCCTCAAAACGCGAGACAACGGGCTTTTTGATGTTCTCTGTAATTGCATATTTTTATCACTAGATGTCTCCCTTTCCTGGCATTTTGTAATGAAAGATTAAATAATTCTTGCACTAAGTAAAATGTTTCATTTTGATTTTATTTCCTACAAGTTAATCAGTTGATCAACTGGAAGCTACTAATAAGCCTTTCATTTATAAACGAATGATAATTATCACTATAATAATAGTTATAATTTAAATTATTAAATAATGTTTTTAAGTAATAAAGATAAACAAAAACTGGAAAACTTCATTTTTTTCCCGTCCCCCTTCCAATTAAAAATTATATTTTGAACTAGTGTTATTGTGAAATATCTGGCTTACGCAACACTCACACACTTTCTACTTATTATAATTAATTTTAACATAAAACACACACACATAATTGTATATAACAATTATATAATTAATAATTTTGTAAACGATGACATAAATGCAAATTTAATCAGTGACACATGTCTAAATATTGTAAAAAGTGCCACATGTGAAACCATGAATTTGGTTGGACAAATTCCGTCACGTGCAACGTCACGGAACTAGTAGATAATACACAGAAACTATCCATCTAGAGCTGCCATTTTGGCTCACAAGCCAAACAGCAGTACTCACATTCTACGTAATGCGAGGCACCAGTCCGATATTTGGAGCCAACATGGCGTCGTTTCACACCGACCATTCAGCATCCATATAAACCTTGGGAGGATCCTCTAAAAAGAAGAAACTGCCCCGCCATTTTCCTACGAGCCTTTTAAACCCAGCAGGGGGAGGCGAGATCCGAGAGGAGAGCCACTGTGTAGGAAAAGGGGGAGTTAAGAGAGAGGGAGAGAGGGAGAGGAGAGTGCGTGACAGAGGGGTTGAGAGAGAGAGAGAGAGAGAGAGAGAGAGAGAGAGAGGACGCTGCCGTTAATAGAAGAGGAAACGTTTGGTACGTAAATGTCGCGATCAGCTGACGGCACACATAGAGAGCAAACTTCATTTGGACTTTCTGAAGCGGCGGATGCGTCTTACGTGCAGTCTCATTTCTTTTCTCTCTTTCTTCCCCAGTCAGGTGGCGGAGCAGTGCACATCCCAGGGACTACAGCATTGCCGTTGGATTTAACAGCCCGAGCAGATCCCCATAACGGACCGGATAACGGCAGCGCAACACAGTGTCACCGGTTCCGCTGTGTCAAAAACGGTGTGCAAGGCGACCACGCACGAAGTCATGGGGCCAAAGAAGAAGCATTTGGACTGTGAGTGTCATGGGATTTTGTACTATGTTGCTTTCGGACCCGCGTTTGAAAGTTACGTCAGTCACTCGTCGCCCTGGGAACGAGAGGTTCTGTGCTCGAGGCCTGCAAAAGATTCACGTTCAGCGCTGCTCGTGTTTTTTAACCAGCTTCCTCCAGCGACCTTTGCTTTGATGTTGAAACCGATCATTTGTACAGGGAGTTTTGAGATAGCATGAGTACAGTACAGTGCAGTGCATTTAATGATTTAACTTGCTAACTAATAATTAACCACATTTAAAAATGAGCCCATCTGCTGTCTAATCAGGACGCTTGCAGGTTGAGTCGAATGGATTCATTGAGAAATCTCATGATTGCAAACAAACGTGCTTTTGGTGTAAAAGAAAATCCCTGTTTTTGTCTTTTTGAGGTTGCAAAACAAAAAGCAGCAAGTTTTATCAGGATCACATTACTGTATGACTAATGTTTATTTCTTAAAGGAGTAGTTAACAAAATGATAATTCTGTCATTGTTTGTTCAACAGCATGTTTATGAAATCCATTTTCACATGGCAAACAAAAGGAGATATTAATTGCAGAAAGTCCAAGCTGCTCTTTTCCATGCAATGAAAGTGAAAGGGGATCACTGCTGTCAAGCATATATTTTTTAGTGATTAACAACTTAAATTTCAATTTATTATTTACGCAAAGATATCCAATGACTTCAAAACTTGGAAAATATTGTGCATGGGGCGTGTGAATTATTTTCTGTTGTTTTTTGTATTTTATAGTGCCTTTTAGGAGCTTGACAGCTGTAGTCATTATGTGGAAAAGAGGTGTTTAGGCATTTCGATATTAAAATATATAGAATTTATATATGATCAATACATATTTCACAGAAATGTGTCTAATATTACGCGTTAATTTGAGTAAATGATCATTTTCATTTAAGCAGTCCTGACAACATAGTGTTATTAAAATCTTTCATTTACAGATTAGGCAAACCTTAGAGTTATTCAGTTCTTTGGTTGTAGTGAATTTTACAATTAAAGTGAAAAACATGCTGACTGTTAAAAGATATGTAACATTCAATTTAACAAGTACTGTGGCAGGTGTTTATAGAGGACATTGCTGTAATTGGCTCAATCCTGGCAGCGGCTGACCTTATGAGACTGTTCTGTCAAGTTAACTTAACTTTATGAAGATGTCACATTTATTGCTTGTTATGAGTGTGGTGGAATCAGGTTGTCTTCTCTGACTGAGATGTTCTCAGGCTCTCACAGGTGGTGGTGCTGACAGCTCTCATAGAGCCGGATTCCCGGGGTTTCTTATGATTCTCAGGAAGCACACTGGCCTCATTTAGGGCCCATTATGACCTTATCAGAACTATAAGAATAGTGTGAATGTTTGTGTCCTTTTAGTGAGATCTGAAGCCCTTAATTAACTCAGTGAATCAATTGCAGTTTGTTCTTAATTTGTTCAGTATTGCAGTTGCAAGTTTGTGTTTGCAAACTCATTCTTGTAGTACAGTTCTTGATTTGTGATCTTTGTGGATCTGTGTCTGTATTTTTGCATGAATGTCAATAGATGTGGCGCCATCATTTTGATTCAAATCAAGGCTGGTGGCACCACCATATCAAGTCTTTTGTCTCATACTGCTTGTGCAGGGCTCTACACTTACTTTTCTTTTTAGGAGCACTTGTGGAGCACGTTCAAAATTTTAGGAGCACCTTCTAATCAATAATCTAAAATTTTTATCAAAAAGTAGCCTTCCCATTACGAGGTGATATTTGACTCCTCGAACTTTATTAAAAGTATGTCATTTTTTGTCAAATTCTTAAAAAAATATATATTTTATAAGCTTTTTAAAAATTGTAATTAAAACGACAGAATAAGAACAAGTAGAAATATAGCTGCAAGCAGCAATTACGGGGCCAAGCACTCCAGATGCAAATTGAGGAGCTAAGCATGGCATGGAGCATCAGACCAAATGCAACAATGAGTAATAAAAGCAATTTTAGGATGATTGTAATTGAAATGGCTAAAAAATCATAAATACAACCTCTAGTAATATGATTAAATGGCTTATCACTTTTGACCAACAGGTGGCGCTGTAATCCTTTTGGTGTGTTCTGTGTGAGGTGACATTGACACACACAAAGTTTGTTATTATATGAAAGATTTGCAGAGATACAGCCTCGGAGTCATTTTGGCATCATGCCTCAAATTCGTTGCATCTTTTGGTATGCAAAAACGGTTTTGTCTATCAACACAAAATCTGTAACTTTTTTGTCAGCATGGTCTGAAGATGATATGATTCGATTTTGGTGAAAGTCGGACCAACGGTCTAGGAGGAGTTCGAAAAAGTAGGTTTTTAAAGAAAATAAAAATGGCAGACAGGAAGTTTGGCTGACTATGGCAACATTGGTATTGCTGTTCTCAGCATGACCCAAGGAATGTATTAATACCAGTCTCATTACAATAGGCAAAATTCACATAAAGCTATTAGCATTTATTTGAAATTTCATTATAACTTTTGACCACAAGGTCTTTTTACATCATAATACTCTATTGTAGTCAATGGCAATTTCATGTTTTGTTCAATTATAGCGCCACCAAGAGGCACAATCCCACCAATTTTTTTATGTGTCCTTAGAGTGTGCCCATACATGTCAAATTTGGTGAAAATATCTTATTTTGTTTTGGAGTTATAGACATTTTTATATATGAGAAGAGAAAAAATGACTGACGGCCGACTTTGTTTGCATTTTTTTTGCCACTTACTATCAAAATTTTGTCATTTGGGTATTTATGTTTAGCCGGCGTGCTGTTTCCGAATTTCCTACGGTGGTTTCGTGTCGATCGGAGTTACGGTTTCTAAGATATTGGCAAATGTTTAAGCGCTAACATGCAACGTTGCACAAACCATAAGGCAAAACCCGGCATGTTTGGTATCGCTGGACTCGGCAAGGATTCAGGAGTCTAAAAAGGTGACTCGCGTGGAAATAAGTCGACCACACCCAAAGTTATAAGCATGTGAATATTTGATTTTACCACTAGGTGGCGCTGGCTCGAAACTTATCCGACTTCTTTAGGGTATCGTGCTGATGACCCATACCAAGTTTCGTAACGATACGTCAATGCGTTCGTAAAATATAGCATTTTAGTACAAAATTCAAAATGGCCGACGCCCAAATTGGCTGACATGGGAAAATTGGGTATGGTTCGACTCGGCATGATGCACCGAATCTAAAGAGACCAGTTTTGTGATTTTTGGCCAAAACATTCAGAAGTTATAAGCAAAAATGTGCATTTTTCATATCTCCTGACTACTAGGTGGCACAGTGCCGAAACACTGCAGGTAGTCTCAGGTCATGCTTGGTATAACACTCACCAAGTTTGGTCTCAATACGCCAAACCGTTGCGGAGATATAGCCTCACATGCATTTTTGCATGCTTTTCGCAGAATTAGTTTGCGTGTTATTCGAGAACGGTTTAACGAATCAACTTGAATTCCATAACTTTTTGCCAGCATGGTCTGAAGATGAGAATGAATTTTCCTTCTGTGCCTTACGGTTCAAAAGTTATTAGCATAAATATGAATGAAACTTTGGACAAGTGGTGGCGCTAGAGAGTTTGAGTTAGAGACTCCAAACTTGAGTCTGTCAATGTTGAGACTGTCCTCTATCAGTGTGCCAAATTTCACAACTTTCCAGCAAGCGGTTCTATGGGCTGCCATAGACTCCAGAGCGGAAGAAGAATAAGAACGCCAACGATTTCAATAGGTGCCTACACACCTTCGGTGCTTGGCCCCTAATAAGAAATATAAGGTACCAATCAAATGAAATCAGTATTAACAAAATTAATTTGTAGAGGTGGCACAGAAGAACACAAAAGTGGCTTGGTGTACTTTCAGACATTTAATAAGACTCAGAGGTGGCATGAGTGCAATTAAATCCATAAATTCATGATGAGATTAATGTTTTAAATATAAAATTCTGAATATAGAAATATTAAATGATTTAAATGACTGAAAAGATATTTAAAAAATGCTAAAACTGCCAGTAGGTGTGATATATCGCATTACCGAATACCGGCACAAGTCTATTTGGGACATACTACTTCGTCATAACTGCATCTTTAACGGACGCTCTGTTGCTTAGTTACGTGCATTCTGTCACGGTTTAAACTGCCCTGTCAATCATATTATCACAGTTAACATCATCCACATTTCGTTTAATTTGATTTCCTACCATATTGAAGAGAAATGAAGAGGTACGTTGATCTGCTAGTCGCGGGTCTATCATGCCGAGAACTCTGCTCATTTGTTTGTATAATGATGCATTTAAAAGTTAATGACCAAACGTATCATTATAAAAGTTCACAGTGTTGCTGCAGATGAAATATAACGTGGATAACATTAAATTTATATTTTTTCATCAGGTTAGACATTGATTATTTATTTTAATGCGAGTTCTAATTGAATCCTCGTCCACCGCGCAATGTATTGTGGGCAATATTAGCCGTTAGAGGTTAGAGTGATCTGCACTTACAATTCTAACCGGAAGTAGTAGACCATTCGGGAATCTTTGGCATACTGTTTTAAACATACTATGATTTGGGACATACTAATTCTATTTTCGAAAACTATTTAGGACGGATAGTATGCAGCAATACAGAACACTCTAGCAATTGCATAACACTGGCAACCATTTAAAACACTCTTCACTAGATTGTTCATTCATAAACGAAACACCGCTGTGTTTGAATGGAGATGCGCTGTCTTTTTTAAACTTTTTAAACTAGACGACTAAATAGAGCAAAATCAGACAATAGTGTTATAGTCAGACAATGTAAGTCACTTAATATTAACTTCTTGTTTATTAAACTGTTGTATAAAATCACATTTGTAATCATGCTGATTTTTGGAGCAAAAAAAATGGCGCTCGATCTTCGTGTGATAGCTATTGTTTAACTATATGAAATTATATAAATATATTAATTTTCTGCCCCCATATCTTGAATTTTCTGATCATTCTTCATTCATTTTAATACTGAATCATGCAGTGAAAGAACGCACACGTGCACTAGTCTAATCCAATGTTTCCCGACCTTTTTTTAGTCGCGGC
>NW_015542477.1:2476182-2480685 GCF_001515605.1 Sinocyclocheilus anshuiensis
GCGGGTCTATCATGCCGAGAACTCTGCTCATGTGTTTGCATAATGATGCATTTAAAAGTTAATGACCAAAAGTATCATTATAAAAGTTCACAGTGTTGCCGCAGATGAAATATAACGTGGATAACATTAAATTTATATTTTTTCATCAGGTTAGACATTGGTTATTTATCACTTAAATCCGTTTATCTACCTGTCTGTTGGTCGTGTATATCCGCCATGTTTGTAGTTTTTAAACACTTTTAATGCGTGTTTGTAGTTCTAATTGAATCCTCGTCCACCGCGCAATGTATTGTGGGCAATATTAGCCGTTAGAGTGTGCATCGATCTGCACTTACAATTCTAACCGGAAGTAGTAGACCATTCGGGAATCTTTGGCATACTGTTTTAAACATACTATGATTTGGGACATACTAATTCTATTTTCGAATACTATTTAGGACGGATAGTATGCGAATTGGGACAAAAACAGTGATGACGTTTTTGTGGGTGGAGTCATTAAAAGCTGTCACTCATCTTAGTTCATCGCGATCTCATATTTATAATCAACAAAGCTCTCTACACTGCGCAATGAATCTCTCACTTTGCTTATGAAAGGATTTGTGAGATATGTCTGATACATTACTCAACGCTGCAAAAACAAGTAGAAAGAAACCTTTGAAGCTCCCCTGAGTGCAATCACAAGTATGATGATGATCGGGTCAGTCGCACTGGTGCTCCTAAAAAATTTTTCATAGTCGCACCACGCAGTAGTTTTCAGTCCCAAATGCTGTAGAGCCCTGTTGTGTACATATAGCTTTTTGCATTCGTTCCCATCCTACAGTACTAATTTCCTCTGGTGAAACTATTTTTAGCTAGGTCTTGACAATACAGAATGGCATGAGTGCTGACAGACGGTTTTTAAAGAGAAGAGAGAAGTTCTGAACTGCCTTCTTCCCTTAAGTTAAGAGTATGTGCTTATGTTAAGTTCTTCTTGATTATCGTGTCCAGAATGTTGTTTCACAGTAGTCCAGTGCCCTCAGGTTGGTTCCCGTAGCGTGGAGAGAGTGTGTGACGAAGTCTTGTAGGTATTTCAGGGGAGCAGTGTGCTCTGTGCCTGGAGTTTCCTTTGGGACAGAAATAGCAGCGTGTCTTACTCTCCTTCTGTTTGATTTGAACATTAGATACGGCTCAGGCTCCGGCCCCCAGCCTCTTTGATTTGGGCCGGATTTCCGGGGTAGGGAGAACATTCCTCTTGAACTACCCTTATCCCCGAAATGACCAGCTGGCTGAAAAAATGTCCTGCAATTGTTTCCATTCTGCTTCATGTTTTAGATTAGGAAAACATTTTAGTTAAAAACGTGAACATGGTAATAAATAATGCCATAAAGACGCTCTATTTAGTCACAAAAATTCTTTGTACTTTCACTCTAATCTGATAAACAGGAAAATAAAGAGAAAATACATTTTGTGAATTTATTGACTTTTGATAAATCAAGTTTGATGAATAAAAAAAACGTTTAATGATCGCAAGTCTTCGTAGGTCAGTAAGAGTTACACTGAGCTTACCAATTTAAGAACGTCTTGTCTTAGCTATTGCAAAGGGTTGCTATTGATCAGCAGGTGCCTTATACATCCTTTTATGTCCACAAATAAACGTCAGCTTATGTTCCATAATGTCCGCCGTTATTAGGCAGTAGAGCTTGAGTGTGTTCGGTAGCATATAAGGAAATGCAGAGCACTCACTGTAGTGCTCAAGCTTTGCTAAATGTAATGCTGGTTCACATTGGTCCATGTTAAAGGTGGAGTGTGTCATTTATTCTCTGCTCGCATCGCAAAACAAAATAGAATCAAATTTAAAAATACAAATACTGTCCATCTGCTATTGGTTGGGCAAACATTTGGTCCTGCCCATCATAAAATTTGCACACTTAAAGGAATAGTTAGAATAAATTGTCACCAGTTTCTCGTCCTCATATCGTTCCAAACCTGTATGATTTCTGTTGATTCTCAAAACACCTTATTTTTAGATATTTTTAATGATGTTTCTCCTGGACAAACATGCAACAAAAAACTTCATTGATTCTCATGTGGCAAGCAAGTATGGTTGAGCTTCCACCACATATATGGTTTTTATTTTGCCATTACAGTGGATGCTAATTTTACTGACTCTCCTAAATAATGGGCCATGGATATAAATATGGGGCATAAACAACCTGATTTGTGTTCGTGATTGTTTAGTGTAAGTAAACTGGTGGATTCAGAGAGAGATTGGATGGGTAGTTGTTGAACTTATTGAAATGTGATCTCTCACACACATACACACCACCAACATCAACAGCGGACCTTCCTCTGTTGTATTTCCATGGCTTGTTGAAGTCATGTTGGCTGGCCTTCCGTGCCCCAGTGCTGTGTAAGCATGTTCAACGGGATCATGGCTTATTCTGGGCGCTCATTCATATGAGTCAGTTCTGCAATATGATAGACGCTTCCTAGAATCTGTCCGAGACCGAATCCACCACACACACACGCTCACTCACTCACTTATCTTTATGGTTTTGAGATACACAGCCGCTCCTAGCGAACTTAGAGCTTGAATTGAATTAACTCATTATGCGTTTTCCATCGGATAGCTTGATTTCCTATAACTGCAGAGCTCTTCCAGGCAGCATGTACAAGAATGTTCTAAATTATATAGTGTTTATTCCGCAGCGTACTTGATTGGTGGTTCAGTGTGTAGTCAAAAAAAAAAAAGTTAGTGTTAGTGTGCCTGGTTTACAGCTGAAAGTTTTCAGGATGTGAAATGCATCCTGTCTGATGAACCGTTGGACAGCCGGCGGAAATCGGATCAGTCGTTTTGTTGTAATCGTAGATTAAAGTGCTCACATTTTGATTGATGTTCTTATTGTTTAGTATCCGTATTTGCAAATACACAATTCACAGCCCAATTTTGAGGTTGCGTTCAAGCACCCTAAGCGTACGGCTTGTTGACTGACTGCGATTTCATTAGGCGTAGCTCAACACTTATAAAACGTCATCTGCTCCAACAAAGTGACCCCTCTGTGCTGTTTTATGGTGTCAGATCACTGTGGCAGGGATCAGCCGTACGTCAGTCATACCAATGTGTGTGTGTCTGTACCCATGTAGAAATGAAGCATGTGAGAGGCATCAAATGACGGTTGGTCAGAAAGAGTGCTGACTCACCGCCCTGCTGTGTGTGAATGGAGTCCAGTATGGCTTTTAGAGTCTCTGTTTGAACCTCCTAGTCAAGCCTGGCTTTAGAGCGTTTGTACTTTGACTTTCTTCATTTTCCATTTCCTAAATTATTGACCCAGTATGCCATTAGCAAAGTGCCTGTTTACCTCAGCGGTTTTAAGTGATCAAGTATTATGTAACTAGTCACACCAACCCAAATACAGCAGAGAGGGAAAGGTTGCAATGCCCTCCTTACTGCTTTTTGAGTGATGATGACACAGAAATTTAGGGCATAAACAGACCGTTCGGAAGGGGCTACACTCACCAAGTATTTGAAAGCGGTTACAGGATAAGTTTTGTTGAAAGTAACACTAGTAGTAATGAGTTGGGGCAACTTTTAATGACAGTGCTGTGACTTGTGTGGCTGCTAGACAGTTTGCACTGTGAAACCCTCTCTGAAAAGTAAAATAGAGAGAAATCTGTTGGGTTATGACATTTCAATTAGGGAAGCACCGATACCACTTTTTCTAGTACTCGCCCTATACCGATACTTTTATTTTTGGTACTTGCCAATACTGAGTACTGCTACCGATATTTTTATTGCATTTGTACATTTTTAAAATATTGGGTACAGAAACCAAAAGAGTATGTATAATGTTAGTTGGTTAACTTCATTTATCAAATAGATAGTCAAACCTAAATTTATTCAGACACCTTCAACATTTCTCACATTATCAAAGTTTATTTTCTGTAGTTTAGAAAATGGTAATAAAATGTTACCTGAGTTAAACTGTGTAAAAACAAATTCAGCTTGATAATGTTAGATAACTTTGATAGAAAGGCATGTAATGGATTACAATCAACCCAAGATTATTCAGACATCTGTTAGTATGACAGTATTTACACAACTATGAATACTTAGTCGGGCAACCCTTAGCCTTAATGACAGCCTGTAGTCTCCTGGGCATGCTGTCACCCAGCTTTATGCGAATCTGAACCCACATTTTTGGGTATGATTTGTCACAGTTTACTTTATTTTGCTATCCTCACTTGCATAAATGAACTATTGTGTCCTGCACCCACTAGTAAAAAAAATGAAAAATTATATCTGGTCTCTGAATAATTTTTGGTTTGACTGTATATCCTTCGGTTATTTTCACACTTAATTAACACAACAGAAGTGCGCGCGCTCTCTCCCTCTCTCTCTCGCTCTCCCCTTACCGTTAAGTAACTTGTGCATTGTTTTACTTACTTGTCTTTTACATATCCGACCGAACTACAAACTTTCCAGTGATGTCTGTGAGAAAGGTATATTCACTCGACAAGCTTGCA
>NW_015542477.1:2480802-2497113 GCF_001515605.1 Sinocyclocheilus anshuiensis
ATCGCACATTTTTTCTGAAATTAATCGCGATTAATCCCACCTAACTAAAATTGAAGTTTTTAAATATACTTTTATATTGCAATCATTTCACATTAAATCTTCAAATTAATGTACAAACAACATAAAGACAGTATATTTTTAATATTTGTTTAATGGCATCTTTTTATGACAGAATGCCAGTATCACTGATACCAGTAGTGATGTCTCTATAAAATCGTTTTCCCCCCTAATATTTAACCATAGACTATAGCCATTCAACATTACATAGGGGTGCTCCGATTGATCGGCTACCGATCATTATCGGCTGATAATCACGTTGGGATGATTGATCGGCAGTCTCTAAAAAGGCCGATCTCAAAAAAACGATCTCAAGCTGATGACGCTGCCATGAGAGGTTTGGCATGACATGCAGCGTCACCGTCTCAGTCTCTGTCCGGCGTCGGTAAAATCGTTATAATGCTGAAGGTGAGGTACTCGCCTTCATATTTCTTCATTAGATAACTTATAAAGTAATTTGAAAACATAGTGTGAGACGTAATTTCACAAACAGCGAGAGTGAATGACTGCGCACGCGCTCTCTCAAAATCCGCAAATGTCTTCAAATCACCACATCGCGACTGCACTATAAGCGAGCTGCACGCTGCACAGTTGACACAGGAATTGTCACTTGCACAATCGAGGCAGTGTCACATCGTCACTAAAGTTTATAAATTGCATTACTTTTTAATTCTTGCCAGTGTTTAACCATTCAGCGCTCGCGCGCTCTCCTGGAGACCGTGCGCTCATGCGCACTCGCAGCGCACACACATAATGCCAGGTTCACATTACTCCATTTGCAGTACGTATATTTTTTCCACGCTCATGTTAACGGGTTAATAAAGCTCGCACACTGCACACCGTTGCTGTCCGGCAGTGCGTTCCACGAGCAGTGCGTCTGCAGGAGTGCAGAGATGGTTTCCGCACCGAGTCTGTTTTTGCTGCCCTGCAAGCGCAGAATTAAAGTAACAGCGCACTTTTGCAGTAAATATGAACATGGATTGACATGAAAATTTAGTAATTACACCATAAATGCATATTATTAAAGTCTACTGTGTTTCACAGTCAACACATATGCTTTAAAAAGATCGGTATCAGTGATCGGTATCGGCAGATACTGCTTTCTGTGATCGGTGATCGGCCTCAAAATCCTGATCGGAGCACCCCTAATAAATGTCATATTTACCAGTGCCCTCTCATCAGAAATATAGCCTACAGAAATAAAAATTAAAGTTATCAAACACTAAATTCTACATTAAATGAATCCTTAAAGCTATAAAAGTTATTGATTTCCTCTTTTTTTCTATTTTTCTTTGATTAACAGACATCACAGCAGCTGGTTATTAGGTTGTTTTGGCGGCAATTTCTTTAAGAGCTGCCACTGCTGAACGTGACACGGATCTGACACGCATCAACGTATTTTCTCTCAACTCTCTTTACCTTTTCTGACCCACTTCAGGTCTTAAATTCTCTACTAATGAACTGACGAGTTGAATCGGGTGTGTTAGATGACGGAGACAGTGCTGGCATGCTTCAGAACAGTTTTGAAAACCATTTCAGAGAGACATGTTCTTAAATGTGACTCATATAAAATATATTACATGCATGCACAGTTTTAAGGCAGCTTTAATCGCCTTTTTGGTATCTTCATGACTTAACTGACCATGACATTGCATGCACATAGTTTATTTTGCGCTTTGATATGAAAGAATACAGGCTACAGCGCGCACCGGCGTCTTTGTGCGTGCAATTGAAGAGTATTGAAGAGTACGTCTGAAACATCTCCCGTTTGATGTGGTCATAAAGACATTCTGCATCTAAATAAATGCACTTTTTGTCGAGAGGAAAACGTGACAGAAACGGCAGTTGTGAGTGGGGTGGCCAACCCTAGCTCCGCCCTTGCGTTAATTGCGTTATTTTTAAATATTTTTAACGCGTTAAACTGAAAAAATTGCCTGTGTTAACGTGCTAATTTTGACAGCACTAGTTTTAAACATCCCGCAACAAGTGTTGCAGTTTTAGGATGCTGTCAAAATAGTCCAGTTCAATACTCGTGCAAAAAAATGTGTCTTTTAGGGTCAGTTGATCCCGATGGCAACCTGGTGATTAGTTTTTGCAAATATGTTTTGCACTGTGAGTTAGAACAGAGTTGATCAGCATTCCTGCTTCCAGACCCTCCCAAACTCACAGTCGAGACTGTAAAGTGTCTTGTCCTGGATGAACCCAGCGAACCATTTCAAGATACTTCCTGCATTCTTGTAGGTCGCCAACTATTCGAAATCTAAACAGCCAACAGGAAGTTGTTCCATAAATCAGAAAAATGTCGGGAGCTGATTAAACGGGAGATGTCTGCAGATAGCAGCACGCAGTGACTCTTCCATCAAGATCGGTCTGCATCAGGGGAGATTCATGAGTCAAAACTCCTAGAGTCTAATCAGCAGAGTTTGTTCTCACAACAAACATGCTACTTCATTCTGAACGTCACTACGTCTAAATATGGAAAAGTCCAGTGGGAAAGCAGTCCAAGTGATTCAGATTTTCTGTTGATTGTCTGTCTTTTTGGTTTACAAAACAACAAAAACTTGATATAAACTGCTTGCATGTTTTTCCCCTTCTGTAATAATTAATCTGTTTAATCTTCTCTTTTATGTAGGATTAGCTAATGACCTCAGGAGATCTGCTTCTACATAATACATATCTTTGTAATCCTTTCAGCCATAAAGCATTTTTTTCAAGATGTTATTTGAGAAAGAGAAAAGTTACCTTGAGGATACTTGTTTGAATGTCCTTGCCAGTCTGAGGTAGTAACTCTCACTATTATTTTGTTAATGATTACCTTTGAGAAAACTATTGATAAAATGCCTCCAGTAACAGTGATTAAAATGAGTCCAGACATGAAGTTTTACTGAATGATGTTTAGAATTTTTTCTCATTTATCCTTGAGCAGCTGTTCTTTTTGTTTGTGAAGGCATTCTTACATGCTCTGCCAAAATTTATTTTATTTTGTTTTAATTGTATTATTTTTTTAATTTACTCATTAACCTTTAGCAGCTGCTCATTTTTTGTTGATAAACTAATGCCCGATTGACTTCCTGAATTTTGTTTTCTTTTATTTGCTATTTTTTTAGCTCTAGTTCCCAGTTTATCAAGTTTATAGCATTTTATATATTTATTTTGTTTCTGGCATATCTGAGTTTTTGTGGCATGTGTCCCTGGTTTCTGTGCAGCTGTCTCCTTCATTCTCCTCCTCTATCCCTCTCTCTTCCTCCCCCCTCTCTCTCTACATTCACTTCCTCAACAAGCTCTGGATTCTACAATGCTGTGAATTCAAGCCTGCATTCCAGCTAAGATATGCATGTTCTCCTTCCTCTGGCCAGTGAGCTCTGTGAATGCACTCTGTACATGTGGCATTTGCGTGCTGGTCTGATGTTAACCACATGGCCTTCATGGGAAGTAATATTGTCTGGATAAAATAGGTTTTAAAAAGTTATTTGCACTTTATTATGTGTAACATTCATGCATCTGAGTTATTAATTATTATATATGCTAGATATTGCTACAATACACAATATGTTATATATATTATCAGAGACCTGTCTCAATAGTTTCTGTTGACCAAATTGTTGCATTTTTGACCTGTATTACTGGTTATTCATTGCCTGTCCAAGTTAGTCTGCAGGTAGTCAGCCCTTTGTGCATCGCGTTTATGTGATGCAGAGCAGGATGCTGTCTTCTATCTGTCTTCGAGTTAAAGCCTTCGAATCAGGGGAGCAATCATTCACTTAATGGTTTCCTGTCCTCTGCCCTCACAAATGGGTCTGCCTGAAGCGGACCAGAGCTATGATGAGAGAAAAAAAAAACTCTACCTGTTTTCTGTTACCTGTTTGGCCTGTGTCTCTTGTTGCCTCCTGCCATTTCTGTACTTTAGGTGTCAGAGAGTCTAGATATCTCTATCATCAGCTTGTTTTATGACTGGGCATTTTAAAGGATTCATGTCGAATCAGTTTCCTGTCATGAACTGTAGGAAGTTTGCAGCATCCTGTTGCTGAGTCCACTCTGTTCTCCTGTCATTTAACAAAAGAAAATGGTATTTGAAGGCTCAGGACACATTACACCATAGTGATGCCATTAGGTCTTATAGTCCATTGTTGCTCCATGAACGCCATCCATCTGTTTAGCTTTGTCAACAGAAGAAAATATTTTTTTTTTCATGTTTTTCTGGCATGCAGTGCATTAATATATGACAGTATGCAGCCCAGCCCATCACTAGCTGTAAGATCAATGTCCCTTGAAAATCAACAATTTTCCTGGTTAATTATTAACATTAGTCATGCTCTCATGGTAATGACACTTACTATAAATTGCAAATGGGTCATTGACAATAAGGATGTCTGAGATCTTTAAGGGATTTACTTGTTCACCCAAAAATGAAAATTCTGTGATTAATTACTCACCCTCATGTCGTTCCAAACCCGTAAGACCTTTGTACATCTTTGGAACACAAATTAAGATATTTGATGAAATCCGAAAGCTTTCTGACCCTGCAGAAACCGCAACATAACTACCACGTTCAAGGCCCAGAAAGGTAGTAAGGACATCATTAAAACAGTCCATGTGACAACAGTTGTTCAATTTTAATTTTATGAAACTACGAGAATTCTTTTTGTAAGCGAAGAAAACAAAAATAACGACTTTTCATCAATTTCTTCTCTTACATGTCAGTCTTCAATGCACATCGACGAGAGTACCATGAGGGTTTACAGGGCTTTATTCTGTTATTTACAGTTTTTTTTTTTATCACCTGACAACAAATACTTCCTGACATGTTCTAGATTCCTTAACCCTACCCCATACCTAAACACAACCTTTACAATGACTACCTTACTTACTATCAAAAAGCAGTAATTAGGAGTTTATTAAGGGAAAGCTCTTAGTTAATAGTTAATGTGTTCCCTAATCTGAAGTGTTACCAAATTACATTTGGGCAAAATGAGTCATGTCACTGACCCAAATATATAACCATGAGGAAATGGATATTTAGTGGTGTAGGTTTGCATATTTCCACCATAATCATTGGATGGGTGAATATTTTAGTCTAAAGTAAACATATCTTTCTCTATTAATAGGTTATACCATAACAGTGTCGTCTTTGTACGTTTACAAGCACAAGTCATGTTTTAAAGGACTAGAAAATGATTTAGGCTACTCACCCATATGTTGTTTTAAACCCGTATTACTTTGTTTCTTCAAAAGGAAACATTTGTAGAGCTTTTTATCCACATGTTTTTACAGCTTACGGAGGCTAGAGCTTTCAAGATTTTTAAAAAAAGATGCAAAGCAACTTAAAAGTACACAATTTTTGTTCTATATTCCAAATCCATGAGTTCAAGTGAGGTATACAATACAGGTTTAGAATAACATGAGGTTGAGTAAATGAAGACAGTTTTCATTTGAGTGAACTATCCGTTTAATATTAACCTATTCCTTCAACATATTTTATAGAAGCAAATAAAGTCAGTGTGATATTAGAACACTTCCAGTGCACTCTTTGGCATGTGACAACTTTTAATATTGCATCATTTACCTAACAGGCATTTCAAATCATGAGCCTCAATGTCAAAGGAATATGGATATTTTATTAAAGTTTGGTAAGGTTTTTTCCTTCAAGTAGGTAAATGTCAGAGAGTTTGATGTTTAGGCAGAGCGGGTGACATAATTTGTTTCTCATCACGTGACCATCACATGGTTGGATACACATGCATGTTCACCCTGCTGAACCATCAATCACGTCTATCTCCACTCCAGGGAGAAAGAGATACGCATTGGGTGGGTCTTGATTAGGAAAGAGTCCTACAGATCTCTCATTCCTCCTTTCTGATGTGCTTGTTGGCTACATCAGGACATGTATGGTAAATCTGTCTGTGTCCGGTTACCTTGGCGTAGGACGGTAGCACCATTAAACGTCGTCTTCTGGCTTTGATCTTTCACTCGAGCCCCATGGACGTGTGCGTTCGCAGTGCCGTCATGCTTGGCGCAGGCGTTTTGTGTTGGCTCTGAAAAGTCTTTTGTTGTCACGTGGCCAAGCCTTTGTGCAGGTTTAAATGGTGGATGTTATCTGTAAAAGAGAGGGCATTCTGTAGACCACCCATGCTCGCTGTGCAGCATGTTTTCACATCCCTACTTCAAAAGGTCATGCATGCACTAATATTTGGTGGCAATTTGTTGGGGAGTGTGAAATTACTCTTGTGTCTTTGAAATGGGTTGTAACGATGAGTGGCTTTTTCATTTAATTTAAGGAGGTCTAGAAGTGGTTTCTCCATCATTTGAATCCAGAAAACTTCACGATGATATAATCCCATTCGGATCTGATTCCCAGCGGAGAGAGGCAGCGGCGTCCTCCCTCGCTGTCTGTGGGAGGCTTCATGAATGGCATGATAAGCTGTGGCCCTGAATGAGTCTCAAAGTGCCGGAGGTGTAGAGAGAGCCTTGAGGGATCCCGCTCTCGGAGCGCAGATGGCTGTGGAGTCCAGCCAAAGAACTAATAAAGCACAGGATATCAATGCATGTCTCTCACTCACACCATGTCAGCGTTGTCTGAATGCTAACACTCTGAGCGGAGGCACCTTAGAATCACACACCGTCCACAGCGTTAGACTGTTCTCTGGAAACTGGCTTTTTTTCAGTAAATAGGTTAGCCGACTTTTATAATGTCACATCATTGGAAACTGTGGCAGGAGGTTACAGAACTTTCAAACTGCATCAAGTAGTTTTTCTATTTTTAATTTAATTCTCGTAAATGTCTTGTCCGTTTAGTCAATAATTTGTTGTTGTATTGATACTTTTTTTGAATGGCCTAATAACAATTAAATAATAATCTTTGTAAACTAAAATAATTGTAGTTGATGATACTGTGCAAAATTATGAATTTGAAAAAATCTCTTATTTCTGATGTTTTAATTAATCTTATTGTCATTTTGTTCCTCAGTTAAACACTTTTTGAACCTTAATTTTGTTTATGAGATGAACACTGCCAATCTGAGCATTTTCAAACTTAAAATTATAAAATGTGGAATGTGATTTTGGACCAATGAACTTTTATCACAATCTGTCTGTTTAGAACCAGTTTTAGCCAATATTTGGCCATTTTGAGGGCCTTGTCAAATTATAACTTGTGAATATCTTTTTTTTTTTCAGTGAATTGAGTATTAACTAATACATCTAATAAATAATAAAACTAATATCATCTACATAATAGAGCACATTTGTTTGCTGTCATTTAAAATTGTATTATGTACACTGCTGTTGAAGTTTTTTTTTTTTTTAGTTTTTGAAATGTCTAATGCTCACTAAAGTTGCATTTATTTTATCAAATATACAGTAAGTAAAAACGTAGTAATGTAATAAAGTAATGCAATATTTTTGCAATTTAAAATGACTGTTTACTATTTTAATACATTTTAAAATGAAATGTATTCCTGTGCTAGCAAAGTTTAATATTCAGCAGCCATTACTCCAGTCTTCAGTGTCACATGATCCTTTAGAAATCTCTCTAATATGATGATTTGGTGCTCAAGAAACATTTCCTATTGTTATCAATGTTGAAAACAGTTGAGCTGCTTAATATTTTTCTGAAAACGGTGATGTACACATTTCAGGATTCTTTGATGAATGGTTCAAAAGAGCATCATTTATTAGAAATGGAAATCTTTTGTAGCATGTCATTTTGACCACCATGTTCTCTTTATATCAGTATAATCATCAGTTGACTACTTGTTAGGGCAGCCTTTTGAGGAAGTCTGAACTAGGAGGATTCAAAAAAGTTAACATATCAAAACTGTTTAAGTTATTTAGGGCCCAAATACAAAGTCTGTGACGTGCTGACAGTTTGAATTATAAACACACTGACCTCCTTCAACTCTCTCTTACAGATCTGATCCATTGCACCAATGAGATGAATGTGAACATCCCTCAGCTGGCCGACACGCTGTTCGAGCGCACCACCAACACCAGCTGGGTGGTCGTGTTTAAATCCCTCATCACCACACACCACATTATGGTCTACGGCAATGAGGTCAGCTTCCCTACATACACACATGCTCTTGTACACTTTTATAACCTTTAGCCTGAGCTCTATAGCCTGATTAAATGCCTACACACTGAACTCAGGAATAGTTCACTCAAAAAAAAAAAGATAAAATAAAAAAAAGTCTTGTCATTACTAACTATATATATATATATATAAGTGTATTTGTTACATTTTATTTTACAAAATCAATCAATCAAAAAATCAATCAATCCTGGGGGTTATTAGTTTTAAAATGGCAATACTTTTATAATATTTTTTTAAAGCTGTACAACCTTATTCACCATTCACTTTAATTTTACTGAAAACATTGGCCAAGATTCATCTTTTATGTTCATGGAAGACAGTAAATCAGGTTTGAAATGAAATGAGCGTGAGTAAATAACCAAATTTACATTTTTTGGTGAACTAATCCTTTAACTCTTGGTATTTTCAGCAGTTTAATCATGGTTTTGGTTAAGCTAAAGCAGTTAAACCGGCTCATGTGCCACAGTCAGTCAGTTTTACCCTTGTGGCTTTGCCTTTGACAGTACTGTTTATTTGCATGGTGACTAACTTCAAAATAAATTGAAATCCGAACTCTTTGTTCCTCATGTTGACAGAGATTTGTACAATATCTGGCCTCCAGGAACACATTATTCAACCTCAGTAATTTTTTGGACAAAAGCGGGTTACAAGGTAGGTGCTTTCAGCCCAACACTTCATTAGTCATTCTATTTTTCCAAACACATCCCAGCTGTGTCATCCATTTTCATGAGCGTCCAAACCCAAGACAAATGCAGACATGATGAATATTTGAGGAGCTGACAGAACATGCACTGTGTTTCACAGGTTTATCATTTTAATGTTAGTCATAGTCAGATGCAGTGTTGGAGGGTTTGGGCAGTAGAAGCATGAGGTCCTGTCTCTCTGTCTGTCTGTCTCCGCTTCTCTCCCTGAACTCCCTTTTGGGACCTGTTCAGCAACATGGCCGACTTTCAGCTTAAATAAAGCACTAGTGGGTTTATTTACCCAAGGCTTTTCCCATGTTAACAAGCTGCCTGGCAGCCAGCACTCAAAGAAGGCAGCAGGGGAATCAGCACAGCGAGACTCTCTAGTTTGGAGAGGCTTTCAAGAAGAACTCTGGGCCCGTTTTCTGAAAATGACTAGAACTTCCTGGCTCAGATTTTCTTCCTGAGGCACCTTGCAGTACTTCACCTTTAGCCTACTTTTTTAGTACTTTTCGTTATTGCTGGGTACTTTTTTTAGTACTTTTCGTTATTACAACCCATATATAATATAGCTGGGCAATAAAATATATACTGTATGTATCAATATATATTGAATATCATCAGAAGGCTTAAGTTTGAAAATCTCTGAATTGACAAAGTTTTTGCATTTATTTTATTTTCATATTAAACAAGAATTAACATACAGTACAAATTGTTATTGCTTGGTAATATAGCCATAATAATATAGCTGGGGAAGAAGTACATGGGAGAAAAAAAGAAATATATATATATATATATATATAAGTTCATATAATGAATATTATTAGAAGGCTAAAAAAATATGTTTGAATAACTATTAAACGACTTTTGTACGTTTATTTGTTTGCATATGTTACATTATGCTATATTATTGTTATATTTTGACCAAGAGCCAGTTTGGTCAGGTGAATAAAACAAATGTTAAAACAAATAAAGTATGATAAATTATAAGTAATACTAAAAGAAAAAGAAAATAAATCAATTTATAGAAAAATAAAATTATTATTATTATTATTGCTAAATTAATACAAGAAATTATACATTTTTATCTGAATTTAATTGTTTTAGTAAAAATATATAAGCATTTAAAATGCCATAAAGGGACTTCCATTGACATTTGAGTCCATGGATCAAACTACTAGTTTTTTTTTAACTACTGAGGATGAAATTATATGACAAAAATGTCTGTCACTAAAAGTCTTAGCGCTCTCATATTCATGTAATTATTGTAGAATATAATGTACATATTTAAAATATGTTGTCCAGATCATTTGTAATACTTTTATGTGTTTTATCTTTTGCATTTGAGCATACGACTAGCAGCATAGACTAGTAAACTTCTTGATGACCTGTCATACTTGGCAGAGTCCGATAAATCTGACGGGTTCTAGGCTGTCATGCATTGTACTAACCCCGTGGAAACCGGAATGTTTTTTCCCTCTGAGCATTTAAAATGAGTCACAATCATTGTGCTCAGAATTCAACTAGTACATCAAAGACTCATGTTTTAAATGTCTAGAATCAGAACACAAGAATACAGTCTGCTGTATGACTAAGTTCAACAACCCGTGGGTCACTGTGAACTCTGAAGACAACATGTTCTCTTTTGCGTGCAGGATATGACATGTCCACCTTCATTCGGAGGTACAGCCGCTACCTGAACGAAAAAGCAGTCTCATACAGACAAGTGGCTTTCGACTTCACGAAAGTAAAAAGAGGGTAAGTCTGTTTTCTAAAGGGATAGTTCAGCCAAAAATGAGAGCTCTTCATTGAATTGGTTGTCTGTTGTTGTCAAAGGGCGGATGGCGTAATGAGAACTATGAACACAGAGAAGCTCCTAAAGACCATCCCTATCATCCAAAACCAGATGGATGCACTCCTCGACTTCAACGTGAGTTTGTGATCACAACCGCTAGACTAGACTTATTTAAGTTCCATATGCACTAATGGCTTGATCTTTCTTCAGTGGTCTTTTCCACTTGTTTTTTCGTAATTGCATTGATTTTGAGTTCTTGCAGCATAATTGTCTAAATCCAAATTGTGTTTGGCTTATTTTGTGTCGGCAGGTAAATGCTAATGAGCTCACAAACGGGGTCATTAACGCTGCATTCATGCTTCTGTTTAAAGACGCCATCCGTCTGTTCGCGGCCTACAATGAAGGGATCATCAACTTGCTTGGTGAGCTGTTATCCTGCTTGAGCTTTTAAAACTTAAAGTGGGCTGTCCTACATATTGGCTTTTACCATTTATCTCTACTGTTGGTTCCTGTTACAGAGACCTTTGAACTTAAAGTATCAGCCCACTCATCGACAGTTGCATAGGACTCTGACCCTGACTCGTCACTCAGTTTTATGACAGTTTATTTACTGCCTGAGGGCTGTAACTCATAAAACAAACCCTTCCTGTACATATCAATAGTCTCAGAATGTATTTTTGGGACAAGTAAGGATAATGTCACTGTTCAGGGCAGTAAAACTAGCAATGCACTAAACAAATTTCAACTTGAAGTGATGATTAGCTAGAGAGCGTGATTAAACTTGGTTATCCAGACCATGTGATGTTGCCTTATCAATTTAAGACCACTGATATTGATCAGTTGTTGAAAACTTGGAATTTTTTACATGAAACAATTAATTAAAAATAATTTGTGATGTTGCCTTATCAATTTAAGACCACTGATATTGATCAGTTGTTGAAAACTTGGAATTTTTTACATGAAACAATTAATTAAAAATAAATGAAATCATTTCCAAACTGCATTTTGTATTTACTCGGCTTGTCTTTGTGTAATATTAAAATTTGTTTGATGATCTGAATCTTTTAAGTCTGCAAAGTTCTTGAGTTCGGCTCCATTCAGACTTAAAGGAATAGTTCACCCAGAAATGAAAATGTTGTCATCGTTTACTCACCCTCATGTCATTCCAAACCTGTATAAGTTTCTTTTTTTATGGTGAACACAAAAGAAGATATTTTGAATAATTTTGAAGAACCAAACAGTTGTTGGTCCCCATTGACGTCCATAGTTGAGAAAGAAATACTATGGAAGTCAATGGGGACCGTCAACTGTTTGATTACCAACATTCTTCAAAATATCTTCTTTTATGTTTAACAAAAGAAAGAAACTTATACAGGTTTGGAACAACATGAACATGAGTAAATGATGACAACATTTTCATTTTTGGGTGAACTATCCCTTTTAACTAAGAGCCAAAAGGCATTGCTTTCTAGTTAGTGTTGAAGAGCAGCTTTTTCATGTGATTTTATTCCTTATTATTCTTATTTTTGATATCTAAGCAGCAGAAATATCAGATTATCATATCACAATTTAAATCGCTACTGCAGTATTTGTTAAAACAATTGCAATATGATATTTTTACTAAATCGAACAGCCCTACTTGGAGTGTTTGTGTTGGATGGCTCCGTTCAGGGGCTGAGCTGCATCCGTTGGCTTCGTTCAGTGGTTACATGTTAGATGAGAGTTTCTGTGAGAGGCTAACATACTAGTGAGAGTGGCTTTGGGTCATGTTGTGACGACAGATGCCAAGCATAACTCTTGGCCTGGTGAAGTCGCAGAGCGAAAAGCAAGCCCCCTTAAAATGTGGTGGGAGTGCAAAGCCATCTCAAAATCTGACTTCATACCTTTTCCCATGTGTAGAGAAGTACTTTGACATGAAGAAAGCCCAGTGTAAAGAAGGCCTGGACATCTATAAGAAATTCCTCACTCGAATGACGAGAATCTCAGAATTTCTCAAAGTGGCAGAGGTAAGACGGCGTAACCTGTGCTATGGGACTCTCTGCTTATGTAATGAGCAAATACACACTGGACACACATTAACCAGCTCTTTTCTGCTCATTACAGCAAGTGGGAATCGACCGAGGGGACATACCAGACCTATCACAGGTGAAGACAAATAAATTGGCCTTGTTTTTTTTTGAGGAAAAACTTACACTGACTGCTTTCCCTTCTGCCCATCAGCTACTTATGTCACTCTGCCCTTATTTTGCAAGACACGGCTTGAGATCCTCAGCCAAACATGGCACGGCTGCATTAGATCCAAACAAGTGCAAGTTGTAGAACTCTCTAACCTGCAGTTACCTAGAAATCTCAATACGTAACATGAGTTATAGGAAAAGTCATCAGAGAGTTCTAGAACTGCAGCTAATTTGCTTGTGCAGTGAGGCTGCAAGCTGCAGGCCTGCAGTGCTCGACGCATGCGGACATCTCTGCATGACACTGGTGGGGGAAGCTATTCTAACTGTCCTCAATGCTTGATTCATACAGCACAAAAAGGTGTGATGCTGTGGGCAGCTTACAGGTTTAAGACAAAATTCAGGTCTAGGTTTAGGTCCGATTTCATTTGCTTTCGTTTTGTTTTTAACAATTAGATACTTGTGTGTTAAGGAGACAGTGTTAACAAGGAAATTATTATTTTTTTAAAAGGATACCAGAATCATAAAATTAGAGGATACAGGTTCCCCTCAAAATTTAGACAGAGTCATGCCCTGTTAATATGGGGTTTTCATTGGATTCTTAAACATTTATGTTTGATCTCCACTTTTTATAGTGTATGTATGTATATAGAAGTCTTTTCATATAAGCTATATTAAAGAAGTCTTTTTTTTTTCCACATAAAGCAAGTTTTCTCCATATGTTAAGTTTACAAGATTTTTGGGTTTGTTTTTATTCTGCTTAACATTTCTGCAGTTTCTTAAAAGCTCTGGAAAAAAAACTCTGTTAAACTACCACCTTTATATTATTTCTATATATCTTTCTATATAACACCTTTACTTATCTTACTGTTTTCAGTTTACAGTTTGTGTAAGTACCTGCATCTCACTCTCTTCTCTCTGTGTTCAGAGGTTTTTTGTTTGTACCTTTGCATGCTATCTGACTTTGCATGCTATATCTGTGTTTTTGTACAGCAGTGAATCTTCACTTAAGGGGACATTTTTGTCTGTAGTATGTTTTTAATATTGTGTATATAGTGTTTTATTAAAGTGATCTTTTAAAAATTTGATTTTCAGTTCATTAAGAATTTATGTGAACATTTTTATATTTTTTGATAATTAATATAATATGGACAGTGATTCTATATTATTGTCGTTATCATCATGCAAGACATTTTTTTTAGAAAACATTCAAGAACAAAATCTATTTAGTTATAATGTAAAGAAAAGTGATGTGAGCACGATTAATTTTAAAATCCTTGTGTCCGTACCAAACTAGTCAGTAATTGTAATGCAGCTCTTATAAAGTACATGCACACATAAATACGTACATAAATAAATAAATGCAATTACTGAAATTAATAAATACATTTATTTATGTTTTTAATCTACAGTGGGTACGGAAAGTATTCAGACCCCCTTAAATTTTTCACTCTTTCTTTTAACATTGTTTTTTTATTTTTAACTTTTATTCATTTATATTTTTTATATTTTTTTATTTTATTTCTGTATTTATTTCACTTTTTAAATTTGTTAAATTAGTTTATTTATATCAAGTCCAACAAGGCTTATTAAAAGTTTTCTCTAAAGTTTGAAAAATATCAAATAGTAATGTCATTGCATCATGTACAACATGAAAAATATTATTTCAAAATCCAGTGAAGGGTTGTTTATAGTAAAGTCACATGTCCTAAAACATTTAAGAGAAGCTAAATTTTTTCAAGGTTTTAAGTAGTCAAAAGTGCCCCAAATTAAATCAATCACCACTATATGTTGCGTGTGTATACTTGTGGTCCGTGTGTGTGTGTGTGTGTGTGTGTGTGTGTGTGTGTACTGGCCTGTAAGCTAATGTTTCCATACCTCCAGGCCCCCAGTAGCCTTCTGGATGCCCTTGAGCAGCATTTGGCTTCATTAGAGGGGAAAAAGGTCAAAGACTCCACGGCCGCCAGCAGGTACAGTGATTTTCAAGCAGTTAATTTTGAACTTTCTAGTATGTGAGGGGGTTGCTTTCCTCATGCTCTGCATTCAGCGAGTGTGTGTGACTTTTGGATGTGCCAAGCATGTGTGGGAGAGAGGTTTGTTTGGTGCAGCTTTTCCAAGTGAGAGGGATTTTGAGCTTTTTTTAATGCTGAAAACAAGATTTTTGCTGCCATCTACAACATTTCATATCTCAATCGTTCTTTAAAGGCTACATTACTGCAGTTTATATACAAAGAAATTGTACAAAGTTTGAAGTTGCATAATTCAGTTTTTCCTAGGTTTATATTTTAATCTGCTTGTAGTATTGAATTATTGAATTATCCTTATATATTATAAGGACAGGTGGTTTTAGGTGTTATGAGTGATGCCATTAAATTTTCTTATTTTATTTAATGTAACATATTTCTAAAGCAATCAGTGTAATGTTTAAACCAAGTGTAAGAGGAATGTACAGGAATTTGATGACTTTCAGTGTGGATGTAGGCTAAACAAATGCAAGCTTTGCTAACACTGACACTCTTTGCGGAAGTCCAGGGTCAAACTTCGTTCCTGTAGAGGAAGCAGTAAAAATGTACTCTGTGCTCATGCTAGTAGCATTGATGTCTACTAATGCAACCCTAGCGATTTCAAAAGTGGCGTGTTTACTATATCAGGTCTTCTGCCTGTCTTTCTACACAGAGCCAGTACGCTGTCCAATGCGGTGTCCTCTTTGGCCAACACGGGTATCTCTTTCACCAAAGTCGATGAGAGGGAAAAGCAGGCAGCTCTGGAGGAGGAGCAGGCTCGATTAAAAGCACTTAAGGTGTGTCACGACCAGTGTTGGGCAGTAACGCATTACTTAGTAACGCGTTACTGTAATTTGATTACTTTTTTAGTAACGGAGTAATTTAACGTGTTTATAATTTTCAAAATAGTAATTAGAGTATAGTTACAAGCCGAAGTCTCTATACGTTACTGCCGCATTACATTGCTGACAGAATGCAGTGTTTTATAATCTAGAGATTGTAAAAAGGATGTAGCACATGCACTGTCGAGTCAAGTGCCAGTGGATTATAGACCTGCTCCCGCGAGACCCGACGCCACAGCAGCGCGGGACAAGATGGGCGAGTGCTGGTGCGGGCGGGTAGACACTCGTGTGTGTGTGCGGGATGAAAGAATAAAATGATTCACGGAACTCCCGCAAAATAGAAATATCTAAACATAAAATATCTGAAACAAATAAATTGTTCTTCATCTATTGCACAAAAGCAACATGACCTAATATAAAATATAAACGATTAACAAGTGCAAGCGTATGCAGAGTTTCTATTTAGGCTAAACACTTAGCCTAAATAGACTCTTAACACGTGTTTGCAGCGTTGAGCAATGCAGTGCTGAAATTTGCGTGTTCACGAATCCTCTCATTATAACACACGAATTGTAGACATTATGAAAGATTCATTATGCATATATTTATTGTTATAACAGATATTTTTGAGATTGCGATGAACTGAGATGTCTTTTAGAGATTATAAA
>NW_015542477.1:2497547-2515688 GCF_001515605.1 Sinocyclocheilus anshuiensis
AAAGAGTGTTTTTTTTTTTTTAGTTAAAGAGCTCATTAAATTGGATCATACCCAAATAGCAATGTAATTAACAAGGTTACGTGATTTTCATTCTTCCGTCAGGAGCAGCGTCTGAAGGAACTGTCCAAGAATCCCTCCACATCCTCCACGACTGCTGCGTCTCCGGTATCAACAGCGACGGGCACCATCAATTCCACCCCAGCCATTGACCTGTTCTCCACACCCAGTAGCTTCAATAACAGGTAATAGTTTTATATATGTATTGTTCAAAAGCTTGGGGTCGGTTTTTGAAAGAAATTCCTATTTTTATTAATCAAAGACACATTAAATCAATCAAAAGTGACAGTAAAGACGTTTATAAAAGATTTCAATTTCAACTAAATGATGCTATTTAAAATTTTCTGCTCATCAAAGAATCCTTGAACCAAAATGTAGCACTACTATTAGCAGCACTATTTTTTTTGAACATTGATAATAATAGGAAATGTTTCTTGAGCACCAAATCAGCATATCTGAATTAGTTCTGAAGGATCATATGACACTGAAGACTGGAGTAATGGCTTCTGAAAATTCAGCTTTGCCATCACAATAATACATTTAATTTTAAAATAGATTCAAATAGAAAACTGTTATCTTGAATTATATTATTTCTCAATATTACTGTTTTAGTGTACTTTTTATATAAAATAATTGATATTTTTTTCTACTTCTGGAATATAATTTAAAAATGCCACATATATTATAGAACAACTTTGTCATTAAAAAAATATTAAAATGTGTAATTACATGTGTAATATCTATATATATCGATAGATAGATAGATAGATAGATAGATAGATATAGATATAATATATATTTTGTTTGTTTGTTTATTTGTTTGTTCAGTACTTTTAGGTCATACAAGACTTATACATGGATATTTATTGAAGGCACAATATGTAAGATTTTCGTAATAAAATATCCAAAAACTATTTGCACAGTGTGATATATTTCATGCAGTTGTGCATTTATGTTATACCAAAAGTTCCCAAGGATTTGGAAATCCAGAGAAATTCCAGTTTTAAATAATGACTCGTCCCTGGTCATTGTCGCCGATCAATGATGTAATATCCACATATCCTCAGTTTCCGCTTGTAGAAACTATGGCAACACAAATGCTGCTGTACAGTTAACGTTAAACTAAATCCATTACGGCTGTCGCGAATAAAATTAAAATGAAATGAAAAGTGTTGACCGCAGCATTAAATTTAGATCTGCTCAATGTTTCGCTATGATTTTTTAATGCATTTTTACAGTGTTGCGCTTTATAACCAATCACACACGAGTGTGTTGAGCTTATGAATGCAATGACCAATCAGAGGCATTCAGATGAGTTTTTTGTTCACTACACGCACTGGCTGACTCATGTGAATTCTCTCATTATAAACAACAAAGTGCAGATGTACGTATGATGTAAGAGATTCATGTATAGATAGCTTTACTGATTATAAGGGGAGTTTTTGAGAGCGCTTAAACTCGCGCTTGACTCAAGTCAGTCATAATGTTCTTTCACAATGTAATGTCACAATGTTCTTTGTTCGCATTCTCTGTGTAATTTATTCGCTGTTTGAATAACTGCAAGGTACAATTAATAAAAAATGTATTTATTACCTCATCCGTGAACGAAAGCTTACATATTGTGCCTTTAAAAGGTGAAGAACCACCATCATGCCTTACTTGCCAAACTAAAATGACTGTGAAGCATATTTTATTAGATTGTACTGTTTTGAATGTACATAGTTAACGGTTTTATTCAGATGCGTGTTTAACTGATTTATTTAAAAATGTATCACCTGAATGTATTTTAGAATTTTTTTCTAGTGTAGATCTGAAATTTCTTTTATAACTTTTTGTTAATTATATACTTTATTCTGAGATCGCCATGAAAATAGCCTTGATGGTGGCATGGCATTAAAAAGTGAATAAATAAATAACTAACAAATCACAATGTCACATTATGGGATATTGTGAATGCCGTTTTATGTTGATTTTAAATGACAGCAAAGTTCAAATGCTTTTCAGCCAGTTAGATTGTGTGGGCAAAACTAATTGCTCTATATTTGATGACTGATCCCACAGTCTCTCTATTCTGATGATACACGGCTGGTAGTGATTATTTTCCCAGTTGGTGCATGAGTGCACATGTGCAGTCGTTTGGCATCAATCTTCAGCTTTTAGTGTTTTATTAGGGCTCTATGCAGGACTACACAATGACGGCACGTTAAACTCAGCGATTACGTTATAGGCGTATGTGATTTTAATGATGATGTCACCCAAGGAGTAACTTGGGACATGCGTTATTAATGATGCTAAGACGAGCATCATTATTACTATTTTACTTGCGGTTAGGGGTTTGTTCAAATCAGATTAATGTCCTATCCTGAGACTGTGCAGCTTTGTGTATTTAAAAAAAAAAAAAAAAGTCAGTTCAAAACCAAGCTCTGGTTCTCTTGTTTACACTAAAAGTGTGTGAATTCCTGCCTGGACAGGATTTGGCTGTGAAGAAGGTATTGATTGCATGTGAATTTCCCCCAACTCCCTAAGTCTCTACTTTAAGCACTTCAAATCAACGTGCCAAGTTTGTCTTTGCCATATAACTGTGGAATGCTTGGCCCTTAGACTGCCGTTTTATGGAAGACATTAATGCAGTTCCTGTGTGTGTCTGTGTTTGTCTTGATGCGTGTCTGGCTCCAGCACTCCGAAGGTGCCGAACGATCTTTTGGACCTGCAGCCCGCGTTCCAGACCTCCCTGCCTCTCTCCACTGGCCTGCCTTTAGCCAACACATGGGGAGGTGAGCGGTCCACACCACAGGAACTCACAGATCTGCATTAATATGCATCTGATTGAAATCGAGCTTACATCAGTACTATCTTCTCCTCTGTAATCAAAAGTGAAGCAATGAAAGTTCCCTCTTGAGTTTTATCCATGATGCTATCCATGGTCTTATTGCATGCATTTTATTTGTCTAATCTGTAAAGTCTGATAAATGAGAGTCTGATTTTTATCTGAAAGTGCTGATAGGGTGTGTAACATGATATTTAACGTGGCAGAACTGATATCATATTGGTTTCCGATATTAGTCAGGCAGAACCATAAAAAGCCTGCAGCTTTCTGTGTTTATTGAATTATACTGCGTAAAATACACTCAGCAACCTTCACAGATGTATTACCTTGAAGCTCTTTGGAGTTTTAAGTATGCTTATACACTGTCCAACACCTCTGCTGTCCTACCACTTTTAAAGGAATAACTTACCTAAACATGATAATTCTGTAGTCATTTATTCATCCTTATGTCATTCCAAGCTCGCATGAGTTTCATTCTTCTCTGGAACACAAAATTTGCCACACTTCATATAATTGAAGGAAATGAAAACTGGGGCTGTCATAATGCAAACCGATCCAAAAAAGCCTCGTAAAAGTGATCATTTCGACTTGTGGAATATATTCCAAGTCTTGGAACGACACGTGTGAGTAAATGATGACAGAATTGATTTTAGGGTGAACTACTCCTTTAAAATTAATTTAGCATGTTCATAGTGAAAATGAAGAGGAGAGGTATACTGAGATGTTTTTAAACTTCATATTGGATTTTGGTAAAATTTATTTTAAGAAAACATGACGTCAAATTAAATCTCTTTTTTTTCTTTCTCTTTTTTTAATTAAAATAAATATTTCAGTAGATAAAATCTGAATTGCATCTTTAATAATATTTTATAATATTGCATGTGTACCTTTTTTTGTCTTCAAATCAGGTTAAAGGTTACAGAAACTTTTGCACAGCTAGTAATTTTTTTCAAAGTTGTACAATAAAAATAATTATTAATAGCAATGATGGAAAACATTCTTATCTTATTTTGTACAACTTTAAAACTTATTAATAATAGTAATATTTAATATTGTGTATATCAATATTTATTTAATATTTATAAAATAAATATTAAATTAAATATTTATATATTTTAGATTTATTTGAGAACTTTAAAGCTTTATATCAGAATGAAGTTCTACTGAAATGTAGGCATAGCCAGTCAAATACATTTTTATGAGTTCTAATATTTGTCATGATTCAAATAAGCATTCGTATCCATTTAGCTTAGATGCATGATTTGTTACATATGCATTACATTCCATGTCGGACGTCTCATTCAGTCTAGTGCAATGGTAATATTTACATCTGAAAGCGTCCAGACCAAACAGACTCCACCTCATTTGTCTGTTAGTCTGTGTTTGCATGCTTTCTCTGTCTCTCTCTAACCTTTTCCTGTTATTTTCTGTTTCTGTCTTGTCTTTGGACGTGTAGATCCTTTCACGTCTACAGAGGCTGTTGACGACTCCATTCCAAACTTAAATCCTTTCCTTACAAAACCAGATCCTGTCCATCTGCCTGTTGTGTCTTCAGATGCTGTTAGTTTTTCCTCTAGGACACCCAGTCATGAAATGTTCGGTGGTAAACTGCTGTTCTTTTCTCTCATGTAGTGTGCTGTTTGCTTTCTTTCGCCTGCTGCGTGCCGGTCTGTTTTCCCTCCACTCTCATTTTTGTCCTGAATGCTCCACCGCATCGTGTACAAAGACCCGCTGGGCAGAACAGGCGAGACCTGAGTAACCCTTAAAGTATCTGATACGTGTGTCTCAAGTTCATACCAGCTGTGTACTCAAAACCTAATAAGCTGCCTACCTAGACAGTATTTTTGACAATGTCTAACTCAAAAGCTTAAATGCACTGGTGATGCCCAAAAAAACTCAAAATAGAATACTAGCCTACTGCATAATGCACAGTTATAGCCTGAATAACACCCATGTTAAAAAATAAATAAATTAAATGATTAATACTTATATATCAATTAATTAAATAGCATTTGAGTTTGTTATACAGCATAAAATATTTTATACAGAATTATTAGTAATTCTTAGTAGCATTACAATGTTACCGTACTTCAAAATTTAAGGCATTAATATGTACTTTATAAGTACTAATAAACAGCCAATATGCTAGTAATATGCATGCTAATAACAACTAGTTAATAGTTAGAATTGGTCCCTAAACTAAAGAGATTTTATTACATGCTTTAAGACAAATTGCATGCATTTTTGAATCTGAACTACTGCTTGATTATTGGGAAAAAAAATTAAACGGTATCTGTAATTTAAATAACTAAACAAATAAACAAACTTTAAACAAATCTGATCGTGAGTCTAGAAAAAAATAAAATTGTGGCAGTTTCATCAAAAATTGTTACTTCCTATTCTTTTGTCACATTGGAAACACAAGGTCAGGTTGAGCACACTGCATTGTGGGGTACAGTGATCCTCGAAATTGTCATACTGTGCAATATAAATGTAAAAAGTATGGTAGTATGCTATTCTGAACACAGCCTAGGTTTTGAAACACTGTGTGTGTTTGTGTTAATGCAATAAAGGAAGTCTAGCTTCTGTGAGTTTGATCTACACTAGGGACTGTATTTATTATGTTCTCAGAGCGAACAATAACATATTTGAGAGAGTGACAGACAGATGGTTTGTTGCTACTGTAAAGAGTGTTTGTACAGCTGTATTATGGTGAGTTGGCTTTTATGATGGAGTAATGCTGGTCTAATATCAATACATGAGTGTGATCAAGAGTGAGAATGGCTGTTATCAAGTACAAATTAACTGCTTAAAAATACATGTACCCTATTTGAGTTTGGTGGTCCTTTTTACCCACACTAAACCTCAGTTAATTGCTTCTTGGTGGTTTTCTGAAGGTCTGTACGATGGTCTCTGGACCACCTTACTCAAAATTTGCTTGGTTGTGCTTTGCTGCTTTTCTTGGATTTTGCTTTTACCCTTTTTTTAGTTTTCCCATCCTTAGAGTGTTAAGTTTTAAAGTTTTTCCCAAATGTCAATTTTATTTCTTGGTTCTCCAGATAATTACAATCCCTTTATTGATTCGAGCGGTTCTGTTGCATCACCCGTCGAGCCCTCTGCTCGGATGGGCTGCTTCCTCTCAGGTACAGACGTCCCAGTGCGATGTATGTTTTCTGACCTCAGGAAACATAATGGCGTTACCCCATGATTTCACGTGCTTTTCACCCCAAATTACTCTTAGTACCTTTATTCGTTTTAATTCCACCCTCTTGACTTACTTGAACATAGAGTATGCAGTCTTTATATCTTTTCCCCCCTGCTATTATTTGTATTAATTTTGTCTCTCTTCACTAATTTTCTTGTTTCTGGTTTCCTTTGCTTTTGTTTCTTGGCCTGTCAGACTCGTTCTGCTCTCCGGCTGCCTACCCTAACACTCCTCTCTTCCACTCTGAGCCCTCCGCTGTAGCTGGACTATTCGGAGGTAGGTGCCGTCCCTCCACCTTGTCTCTCTTTCTTTGTGTGTCCTTCTGCTGTCTTCCCCTTTCTTTCCTTTCGCAGGTGCGCTTTTGTTGGGCTGGTAGGAACAGGTTTATCAATTAAGTCAATTCAGACATTTGGCTCACAGTTTAAAGGGGTCATATGATGTTGCTAAAAAAAACATTATTTTGTGTATTTGGTGTAATGAAATGTTTATGCGGTTTAAGGTTAAAAAAACATTATTTTCCACATACTGTACATTATTGTTTCTCCTCTATGCCCCGCCTTTCTGAAACGCGTCGATTTTTACAAAGCTCATCGTTCTGAAAAGCGAGGTGTGCTCTGATTGGCCAGCTATCCAGTGCGTTATGATTGGCCGAATACCTCAAGCGTGTGACGGAAATGTTACGCCCCTTGCCATATTGTGATGCCTTGTCCCGGCCGGAGCGACGAGACAAAAACATTAAAACATGTGACGACCCCGGGCTGAACTCCGCTTCGTCCACGGTGAAAGGCGATCCACAGTGCGAAGTTGATGTATTTCATTAGCGACCAGCACGGATCAGCTCCAGGCATGACGAAGCGGATATCGTCCTCTTTTGGAAGGCCAAACAAAGTAGTTTCGCTTTCACAATGAAACACACAGTGCCTTCACGACATGGCGGCGGCGGTAACAACAATACTACAGCGAGAATAAAAGTTACGCCGCCTTTCTTTGCGTGAACATTTGGGCGGCGTTATGCAAATCTTCCCACATCGTGACGTAGACATGTGGGGGCGTGTTAGAACGAGCCGTTTTAGGTAGGCGTGGTTGACTCTTAACTTTTATAAAGAATATCTCTTTGGATTTGAGACTTTAGTCTTTGCAACTTTACAGATCTAATTTATGCACCAAGAGCTTGTAACACTCCAAAGAGAAAGGAAAAATTGAAATCGCATCATATGACCCCTTTAAGTTTGAAACCTGCGTTTTCAGCTTTCATTGTTAATTTTCTTTTAAAATAGTGTTGTCAATTTAATAATTTACTTTAGCACAATTAATTATGAAAGGCTAATGTAAATTTCAAATATATTAAAAAAAAATGTATTCAATTTTTTTTTGTATTTATATTTTCAGTCTTCATTCGAATTTTACTGTTTTAGGAATTTGATGTGCTTTTGTCCTTTTTAAAAAAAAAATATTTTTATTTAACTAATTTATTTTTATTTCAGTTTTAATGAGTTTTAGAACTTTATTTCAACTAAATTTTAGTTAGTTGCCAGGGTTTATTTCTAAGTTTAAGTTTGTCATATTTTTGTCATAGTTTTGCCATATTTATATTTTATTTCAGCTTTATTTCAATTAACAAAAATAATTTGAAATAGTTTTAGTTAGCAATAACAATACTCCTTCAAGGATATATTAATATGCCAAATTTAATTTAATCAGTCAGCATATGTATACTAGATTTACATATGCAACTTCTTTGATTATGTTTATAACTTGTATAATAAACATGAAAATAAGAATAATATAAATCCCTTTTTTTTATTTGTAGTTACTTTACCTCAAATGGCTCATACTAGGATACTAGATGAAACTTTACTGGTATATTGAAGAAGTGGAATGAAATGAAAAACTTTTATCTGACAGGATAAGTCGGCATGATACAGCAGATGTGGTTGTTGGTTGAACTTACATGGCTGCTTTTGTAACTACAAACCCATGTGGGAAGTATGAGTCAGTTGCCGTGGGCTAACCCAGTCAAACAGCTGACATTTTTGGAAGTCTGTCGACTACAGCAGAATTGATCCATTTAAATTAATGGCGGCGATTATGCATCACACGTGAACTGGAAAACATTAACCACTGTTTTGAAATTGCTGTTCTCTGGCATTCCTCAAACATGTGTAGGTGAACCAGTCTGTGGTGGTTTTTTTTTAGGTCTGACCTTATTTTCTTTAACACAGGGTTCTCTGCACCTCCCGCCGCCCAGCCTCCCAGTTCAACAGGCCTTAATGTCGACTTTGACTCCGTATTCGGCAATAAGTCGGCCGCCAACAGCACAGACTCTGCTGGTAAGACAGAAGTGAACCCAGTTGCTGTAACTCACTCACTGCTTTTCTCCACACACGATGCTTCACATCCATCTCACTGCTGAAGGTCAATGTGTTTTGGGGAGTTGTTCATCGGACCATGCTTAAGCTGACAGAGTGAAACTAGCATGTGAAAATGGATATACGACCACTTTTCGTTCTTGTAGAAGTTTGCTGTGGTATTTTTATAAGAAAAGAGATCATAATGATCTCTTTTGTGTTCTCAATACTGCATGTTTAGAACTTGCTTTTTGAACACACAAATCACACCTCAGGTTTCTCATTAAACCTTGAAGCATTAATTTGCTTGAGTCTTGGTTTCATTGGATCTAATTTAAACCCATGATTGGTTTGAAATCAGTGTGTCTTATGTTGGAGATGTGACATAAGGGTTAGCGCTCTAAAACATTGAGCCATGGACGACCCAGGTTTGGATCCAGCTTTCGACACAATTAAAGAAATTAATGCTAAATTGAAAATTCACTGTCCCACTACGTATTCTTGCTCTCATTATGCATGTTATTCCAATGGAAAAAAATCCGCCTCTAAAACGTCATTAAACTTTTTTGTTGTTGTTGTTGTTAAAATATATCTGTTTTTCCATGTAAATATAGTAGTACAAAACAGAAGTTGACTTGAATTTGTAAGCATTTTTAAATGTGAGCCCGTTTCATGTAAGATAAGACCACCATAAGTTGCGCAGTCGTGTTTTGAGATGTTCCTCATTCTGTCCTCTTTCTCTCCTCTCACTGTGTGGTTTGATCTATTTGGGCCACTGGCTTTGCATGGCACTGCATGTCTGGGTGAGTTGACTTCACAAGATTTTACCCACAATCTTTCACTTTCGGTCCTGCAACGTTTGCTTCGAGGGCGGCTGCCTCTCGCTCCACCCAACCTAATTACGCTTTTTCTGTTTGTGTGTGTTGTCCGCGTCTTTTATCCCTCTCCCATTCCCTCTCCTGTTTGTTTAAGATGATATTTTAGGTGGCATCCTGAAACCCACAGTGGCCTCTTCCAACCAGGGCCTGACGCCCAGTGCCCAACAGCCAGGCAAACTGGTTTCCGATGACTTGGATTCCTCCCTTGCCAACCTTGTGGGAAGTAAGTGTCCTGCTCTTGTTATATCATACAAACAACCTTCTGTATTAGGGCTACACGATTAATTGAAAAGTTGTGAAATGGCTTAGTGTGATTATTGAATCACAAAAGCTGTGATTTAATTAAATGAATATATTCACAAACACACAAACTCATCTCTTCATGTGCTATGAATATAGGTTGCTTATGAAATGCATTTGAGAATTCAGCATTTGTTAACCATTTTAACAAATTTGTAATGAGAAGTGATTATAAACTGGCTGCTTTAGTAATATATCTTTAATAATTGTATTTAGTAATATTAATAACAACAATAATCCTAATACTATTACTACTGCTACTACAAATAATAATAATTTATATTGTTGCTCGTATTAAATACTAATATATTAAAGAAATATTACTATTTTAATATTTCACTGTAACACAAAAATGTATATATTACATTGAATATATTGATATTGATATATTCACAAAATGTTTGGCCAGATTGTGCAGCCCTGCAAACAAGCATAACAAACCTTGAGCTTTTTTTTTTTTTTTCTTTCCCCTAATTGTGCAGCCCTACTCTGTATTCTGGTACTAATAATCAGGAACAGGAAATGTAGTTTTATTTATTGATTTAGGATCCTATAAAAGTGAATTTAGCATTTCACAATGGCTGGCATAGTCCTCACTGGTTTTCTCTTTCTTCCAGATCTCGGTATTGGAAATGGAACAACAAAGAAGTATGAACATTCGCCGCTCATCTCAATCCAAATTCATAGTTCTCTACAAACTCAGTGACTTGATCATGGTTGTTTCTTCTGTTCCTCCTCAGTGACATTCATTGGAGTCAACCCGGTGAAAAGAAGCTGACTGGAGGAACCAACTGGCAACCAAAGATGGCTCCGACCACAACATGGAACCCTGCCTCCATGGTGAGGACAACAATATGTGCTTTCTCTGACTCAAATGAAACGAGACTTGTACTAGAAACAACTGTCATAAACCAATAGACAGACAATAGCTGGAGTTCCTCCACTGATTCTGAAACATGGGCTCTGTTCCAAACCCTAATGAGCTGCCTCACTGTCTGCTGTCTAGATGGGCAGCTACCTTCTAAGACTGCATCATAAGTGACTGAATTGAAAGGCTGTACATTAGCAAAAACTCCATTTCATGAGTCCAATGTAGCATCCCAATGCTTGGATGATGTATACAGACACAAATGGCTCGCAAAATGCTAACATTTGTTTTGAATATGTCCAGTTATCAATAGAGAGGATAGTTTACCATGGTTTACACTCCTGTCTCTGCAAACATTTGTTTAACCTGCTTTATTATCATGTGATGTTGGAACTATGAGTCAATGATGCGTTCCATTTACATCGTTATCTGTGTTTATCATTAACCGTGAACATCTCTGTTGGTGCTGGTATGCTCTTGTGACATCGAGACATCGTTTGACAATTTCTGAGTTGGAAGTACAACTTCAAGTGGCGTTCTGTTGCACTTTTCCAAATTGGAAGTTGATTCCATTATACTTTGGAGTTAGCATGTGGCTAAGCTAACAACTTAATACTTTACACAAATATTGGATGAAATAGTACATTTAATTAGAACTTTTCTAGTGATGCATTTCAGGACTAAATAATTATCAACATCTTTATATATATATATATATATATATATATTTTTTTTTATTTAATTAGTTTTCTAATAAAATATAATTATATAATTTATTATATTTAAGTTCAAATTAAATGTTATTTATTTATTCATTTATTATTATTATTAGTGTATAATGGGATTGTCTTATGCTATATAGTATATATTCGATGTTTTAGCAATACTTTTCAGGACTGAATAATTATTTATTACTATAATTATTTTCCTCAATTCTGTATTTAATATTTATTTACTTATGAAATATTTTTATATAATTATTTTTGTTATAATTGAATTTGATTTATTTACTATTTATTTCACTGAGGTTGAATATATGCGATCCTGCTTTTATTTGGACCAAAATGAGGTATTTTATTAAGCAACTTGATTTGCTGCCTACTGTCCTTAAAACGTTGCCTAGGTAGGCAGCACACTAGCATTTGGAACAGAGCTGTAATCCACTCTCAAAAACAGCTGGAATGTATTCTGTCTGGTCTTTGTTTACAATGTGTTTGTGTGAGCTCACAATGCGAGATGTTATTGTGTTGTATGCCCTCTAATTGTGTTTGTTGCGTTGTGTAACCATTCTCGTCCGACGGGATAAACAGAATGGCATGCTTTTCCCACAATACGTAAGTCAAAACGCTGAGTTGAACCATTCTCTGAAACGCATGAGAGTATTAACCCCACCGCCTTTGCTTTGGTCACAGTTTATGACCTGTGTGTGTTTGAGTGACCAAAATTGCACTGAAACCCATGAGCTGATCTAACCAGATGTTATCTCGGCATGGCTGACAGCTCTGTTCCTCCTCTACCCTTTCCTCTCATCGGTTTCATTTGTTTATTGCCATCAGCAAACAACCGTAGTCAATGGGCTAGTGTTTCCAGCGGAGGGTTTACCGGACAATGTGCAAAGTCCAATAAAGTAGATAATCAACCAGTTCGAGTCATGCCTTGGTAAACATTCTGATGGAAACACTTCCACCGGAGAGTTCTTTCTTTCGTAAACAGGATATGCTGAGCTGGATTGATCAGTACATCAGCATGATTTAGTCATATTTACTCCTACTGAGTTGTTTGTGCTTGTCAAACATTTCTGTAGGTGCTGTTTCTCCGAAGATTACCGTACGACTGAGCTGTTTGCTTACCCTAGCTAGAAGTTTACGAAGTACCTTTTTTATCTTAATGAGATTCCTCAAAGTCTGCAAACACATTTATCTTTCATCATCTTGAGATTCATTGCAGCCTGTTCTAATTTAGTGGGATGCACACAGAAAAACACACAAGGTTGTGTTTTATATTAGGCTGTAAATTGAATTCTATTTTTATAAAATGGATAATTATGGCTCCAAATAGGACAAACTGTTCAGAGCATTTATTACATTTTATGTCAAAATGTTTTTTTATTGTTCAAAGGTTTGAGGATTGTAAGATTTAAAAAAAATGTTTTTGAAATAAGCCACGTATGCTCACCAAGGCTGTATAATTTTGGTCATAATATAGTAAAACCAGTAATATTGTGAAGTATTTTTACAATTTAAAATGTAATTTTCTCAGAGATTTGAATTTTGAAGAATGTAATTACTCCAGTCTTCAGTGTCACACGATCCTTCAGAAATCATTCTAATATGCTGATTTGCTGCTTAAGAAACTTTTCTTATTGTTATTAATATTGAAAACAATTATGCTGCTAATTAATTTTTTTTTTTCAAGATTTCTTGATGAATTGTCAAAAGAACAGCATTTATTTAAACAATTAAAAATCATATTACTTCTATCAATCACAGTTATAGCCTCTATACCCGCACAACAAGGAGTGTTGTGACATCAAACTCGTCATAGTTAATGGGTAAATGCCCTCAGATCATGTTCTATAAAAATGTTTATTTTACAATTTATTGGTCGTTTGGTCACAGTCACTCTGCTGAATTTAGGAGGCCATTCAGAGTCCGTCACACATTTCAATGGTGCACAAGTGGAAATAAAAGTGTGTCTGTGGCTACCGAAGGCCTTACTGAGAATCTCACAGCTCCTTCAAAAAGAGCTTCTCTCTTCCACCAGAGCCCTGCACCTGCAACTAATCACTCTGCCTTCAAAGAGGACACACACACACACAGTTTCTCGCTCTCTTCCTCTTTATCTCCTTGCCTATATTCCTGTTTTGATGCTCTGGTTGGAGTGTGTAAAGACATCTCTAATGTTTCCCAGATGTGAGCGGCTCTCCGTGAAGAGAAAAAACTAAAAGACATCTTTTATCATCAAGTATCTTTTGCAAATTAATTTTAAAAAAGCGTTCTGCTAGTCCACAAAGTTGCCTTTGTTCACTGTGTGTAAACTGAGATGGCATGTCTGGGGTAGTTGTGATCTCATGGCTGCTCGAGTGGAAATTTCTCTCTTAAGGTGTTCAGAAGAATCGTCCTTTCATGCTAAAAAAAAGCTGATGATGTTTTACCTGTGGTATTTCTGTACTAACGCTGAACGTGTCCTCCTAGGCTCCTTCTGTCATGGCCTTCCCTGCCACGACGCCCACAGGAATGATGGGATACGCAATAGTAAGTGCAAACTGGGGATTTGTGCATTACTCACTCCATCATTGTCAGAAGTATTAGCTTTTCAACTCCTATATATTCAGAGACTGCAGTCATGCTGTCAGTCCCCACTGGAGCAGTGTGGGTGTGCGGAACATGGTGAAAGGCTCTCTAGACTCCGAAGCACCTCTTCATTGAGCTTAGGGCAACATTAGAGACTTTTTTTTTTCCTCTGTGTTTTTTATTCATCACACTAACAGGGATGACTACATTGATTTCTCCTCCATGAGCCCTTAGCTTTAAGAAAAGATGGGCATCAGGTAGTGCATGTTGCATGTTCTTGAGTGTAAGACTGGATAGTCTAGTGTGTTTATTTATTAAGCATGAGAGAGGACATAAGATTGTGATGTAGCACCTTATTTTATTCATAATAATTATATTTTAAGTTTTATTTAAATTATTAATATTATTACTTTTATTTATTTATTAAACATGAAAGAGGACCTATGTTGTAAGTCTTAATGTAGTACCTTATAATTTAATTCATAATCATGTTTATTTTTAATCAAATAAATTGTATTTATTGTCATATTGTATTTTAAATTATATATATATATATATTATATATATATAGTGTGTATGTTTATTTATTTATTAAACATGAAACAGGACATATTTAAAAATCCTGATTTAGCACCTTATAATATCACCATTAATTATATATTAGTAGTAATTTTATTTTTAATCAAACAAACAAACTGTATTTTAATTATTATATTAATTAGTGTTATTATTATTGGAAATAAAAAAAATGTAATTACAGATGTAATTACATGCAGGTATTTTTAAAATATAAGTACAATGTAAAAATAAGTATGTACACAATAAGTGCATTGTACCAAATGATTAATTTAAATGTAAGTGCATAGTTGTTAAGGCGAGTTAATATAAAGTTGGACTTAAATTATAATTAGAAACTTTAATATTGTAATAATTGAAATTATAATTAAAAAAAATTTATGTATTTTTGGCACATAAGCATTCTATCTATAATCAATGTTGAGTCTTTCCTTAAGTCCTTTAGCCATCTTTTATAGATTTACTGTTTACTCAATAAAACCCAGTAATAGAGGATGAGTAAGCCATACAGGTAAAGTCAGCGCAGGCTGTGGTTAATGGCTTAAAGTGAGGATGGTGCTCTGTAAATTACGCTTTTCAATAACAGCATCCGCATTTACATAACTGCTATTATGACTCATCCATTTTGGATCCTCCAGTCCAATCCTTGCATGTACCTCAGCTTTTTTTTTCTTTTAAGAGTTAGAACTTTTCGAAAAATATGAGTTGCTCCAAAAACAAAAGAGGAAGTTTCTGTGTGTAACTTTTCCTGTCTACTGCGAGTCATGTAGCTCAGGTGAAGTTAAACAGTAACTCCAGTCAGATCAGATGAGAACAGTGGGTTCAGACGGGCTCACATTCCTCTTTGCTGAGTTTCAGTACTGTCAAACAAAATATGATGTCAACAGAGGAACTTCATAAGCCATTGGAATTTAAAGTTCCAGATAGAAACGCTATGTCCCAAACAGCCGTGACAAGCATTATGCATTGCTCACTTGGTTTCTTTATTCCTTTAACTTTGGTTTTATTCCTTTCTAGACCCCTCAAATGGGCTCCATGACCATGATGACCCAGCCCACCATGATGTACACTCAGCCTGTGATGCGGCCGGCCAATCCCTTCGGCCCAGTCTCAGGGGCACAGGTATGATCTCACACACAATGAGGTTACAAATCAATTGACCCTCAAACAATCCAATTTAGAAGTCTTAAGGTCTGGTCACATGTTTAGCAAATGTTCGCAGATGAAATCTAGTCATTTTTAATAATTTTGCATTGACCAACAGAGTCTCTGTGTGAGTTCTGAGTCTTTTTAGTTGGCGAAATTTTGCTAATGTGACCACATCTTAATCCAATCAAATTAGTCCTTTTCAGAGCACAGTAGCATCCATAGGTCTCCGCTTTTTGATAAATGTTTTTGCATTGATCCCGCCCCATGATTCTTCTTGTAATAGAGCCATCCGCTCAACCCTGACTGATCACACTCTATTCTAGAAGCGGCTCCATTCAAGAAGTGGCTCCATTCAGAATGCGCTCTAGTTTGTTCACCTTCATGTGCCATCGCAGCGCAATTCTGAATATGAAAGCTAGCATTGTGGCCGTCACACATCTCTGGGGATGGATATGTATTCCACACCGCACCAAATTCTCAGCTCGAAATACATATCGTGCCCCCCGCCACCCGCTTCATTTCTGCAGTAGTGTTAGCGCAGGAAATTGGTACCATCCCCGCAGCCTTGCAGAACGAGAAGGACTTTAGTGGCTCTCTTTTTCTTGAACCTCTCTGTTATTCTCTAGCCTGTCTGGCTCTGAATTGTCCTCTCGTGTGTGTGTGTGTCTTGAGTGTTTCCTAGCTGTCCTCGGACCCCTTCAATCTCTCTCGTTCTTTCTGAACTAGCTCTCTACAGCCTCTAGTCCTTCCAGTTCGAGTCCTCTCAGAGCTCCGGGACAGGACCCTTTTGCACAGCTGTCTCTGAAGGATTTCCTTTAGAGCGTCTTTAGGTACAGCATGTCTGCTGTGTGTGTGTGTGTGTGTGTGTGTGTGTGTGTGTGTGTGTGTGTGTGTGTGATTGATCGACAGGAGCTTCTTGCTTTATAACAGTGTTTGTGTTTCTATTGCAAAAACTCTTACCCCAGTTTTTCTCCATGTGCTGCAATACTAATGTTTTCTATATACAGCAGTATAATGTGATTTGTAACAATTCAGCTTCAGTAGAGCCAATCTCTTGAAGTTCATTACCCAATCATGCATGCTTTTGTTCTGTTTCCCTTATTATTTAAAGGGGTCATATCATGTGGAATCAAATCTTTTGAATTTACGATGTATTGGAAGTAGCAACAGATCTTTCTTCTGAATTATGACTTGCATCCGAGTGTTGTCGTGGATTATTGAAAAAAAATGTAGGGTTGGACTCTGGTTGATTGGATGGCAGCAGAACTGAATGTGAGCTTGTAATAGTCAGTTGTAGATATGGTAAATATTCATTTCATGCCATATTTTAAACTTCCTCCCAGTCCAAAAACTGTATTTATCGAAGCTAAGCAGCTAAAATGATTCGTTTCGAACTTCTACAACTTGGACCATCCAGTCACAGTGAAATATTAAGGAGAAAGCTGAGTATATGCTGTTATTCCACCAGAATACATCATAATGATAGAGGTTTTTAAAGTTTTAACTGTGTCTAGTTGTGAAGCACTGCCACTCCCTGAATTCTTCTGCAGAATTCGTTTTAAACCACAACAACAAGGACCCTGATCATTTTATTCGTCAAATCATTAAATGTGACATGTGCCACATGTCAGCATGGATTGTTTCATGAATCTGTCAGAATATGATGCAAAGAGGCTGATATCTGCTTCTCAATAATCAAAAAAGCTTTTGTAACAGTTATTACTATGCTAAGTTAGTAGGCTAAGCTTTTAGCTTGCTAACCAAAGGATATTACACAAAAAAGTAAAATGTCTCGGCCAGTATGATCGCTTTGGGGTCTTGCACGACACTGAGGACTCATTTCACACTTGAAGGGTAAATGTAAGTTTTGACATATGCGTTAAAAAGTTTCATCCTTGTCTAGTGTCTGCGCTAATACTCCCTCTAAATTATGAGAGCTAAAAATGTCTTTACACGTTTTTAAACTAGAGTATCTCTTAACTTCATAACGCAAGCGTCTAGTGTTGTTGTGGCCTCCAGTAGTTTGTTGCTCTTTTGTCTTCTCGGTTTCTTTTCCAACTGTGACTCAATGACCTATCTGTGAGCATCTGTGGTTTTAAAAAGTCTGTATAGTACACGTATTATTTCTAAGCATTAGTTTTCGTACAAATAAAACTTTGGGGAAAAAGTGACATGACCCCTTTAAGTTTGTTTTAATCCTTTTCGTAGTAGGTTATCCTGAGTTGCAGCTTCATAAACTCATCTCATCATTTATTGGCTGCTTTACTGGAAACATTTGCATATTCAGTTCATTTAGTGACATTACGTACAATTACGATGGTCAGTCAATCATCCAAAAAGACATTCAAACTTGCTGTCCTGGACTTGGTATAAAATGTCATAATGTGTACGTTCATCACAATGTGTCAAATATACAAAAATGTTCTAAAATGAAGCATGACTGTGTATCAGTAAATGTGCATTTCTCTGATTCCAGATGCAGTTCATGTAGGTGAAGGAGGGTCGACGCTTCCCAAGAATGAATTACACGGCAAATCTCAAACCTTTAATCTCTCTCCAGCTGGCTATTCGACTCTTCACGGAGAGTTCTGCCCCAGTACAAACCTGTGCAGGAATCAGCGGGAGGGGTGGGAGGGGCTT
>NW_015542477.1:2515766-2519967 GCF_001515605.1 Sinocyclocheilus anshuiensis
GGGATACGTTGGGTGGGGTTGGGAGGGGTAAGACTCTGTTGCCCAGAGATGGAGGACACAGCGCTCATTTTGTAATTTGTCGCGGTAAAAGTTATTGTACGGTCTATAACGAAACACATGGGTGTTGAGAGAGCGCGAGTGCCGGAATGTGGTGGGTTTTCACTCAAACACGGCTTCACTTTTTTACATGGAATGCGAAAAGAGGGATCAGGGAGGGATTTGGGTGGAGTTCTGTCTTTATCCGATCACCAATCAAGCATTACCTGATTTAACCATCACCAATTAGAAATTCTAACATCGGTTTCTACTATGATTTCTACTTTATGACGTTTGCAGTAGACATTCCTTGTGTATTATCTGTATTTATTTATGATTTACCCACTGAGGACATGAAAGAAATTAATCATCTTTTTTTTTTTTTCTTTTGAACTCTTCCTTACAGGAGGTGTTTCGAATTATGCGTTCATATGGGTATGATTGGTTGTATAATTCAGATTTTGAGTGACTGAATTATGAAAAAATATATATATAATATAAAAAAGGGGGGAAATGGACACCTATAAACTGACTGATACAGCACTAAGTATTCTCAGAAGCTGTTGTACATCTAGTGCAATTTCTTTGTAGCTCAAACGCTCACCGCCCTCCATACGTAACGGACATAGGATCAAATATACAAATCATTATGCCACATAGTCAGTTCTGTGCCCCGGGGAGGTGGGTGGGTTTTCGTGAGGGAGCATTTAGCAAAGCACTACATTTGTGATTCAGCGACATTGCATTTGGGGAAGATCTGTATTGCTTTCTGCTTGGCATGTCATTATTTTACATTTGACAGTTATATGGCTGCCTTTTCAACCTGAATGTGCAGAGTCGCCTTCGTTTTCGGGCCATCCGGGAGGAGAACAGTTGTGTGTTGTGTATGTGTTTGTGGGTGCGAGTGTGTGAATGTGAGCGAGAAACGCAGGTTGCTGTCGGTATCGGGATGGGGTCGGTAGTGTCTAGCTGTAGGTCCAGTGGAGTGAAGAAAGGGGACGCTGTTGATCAGTGCCCGTGTACATAAAACAGGCCCAGTCCAATAGGGAAGTACACAAAAGGTGGTCCGAATATGAGGGCGATTCTATCCATTGATTTAGCGCATTTACTGCATCATCCCTGCAGATTATATTTTGTTTATATGACAAAAAAAAAATTTAAGCAGAATTTGGGTGATTTTCAAATAAAGTGCAGCTTCCACAGAACTAAGTGTGTGTTTGTTTGTTTGTTTGTTTATTTTTGTGTTGTGTTTGTGTGTGTGTATAATCATATTTATATCACATGCATACAAAGTATTACTTATAAATTATTTATTGCTTTATATATTTTTTGGAGTGCATAAATTGTTTGCCGTTCCTGTTTTAATTATTATCCAACAGCTGCTGAATTTCACAGGTGTCGTTTACAGAATTATGCATACAGTATCATTTATTGTTATTTTGAGTGTATATATTATTCGCCATTTGTAATTAAATTTTTATCCAACTGCTGAATTTCACAGGTGTCGTTTACAGATTCATCAGCTTCTCCAGACTGTGAACTTGACCGTTTAAACTTTCTATGGATGATCTCTGTTGTAACCGGCCACCTTTCAGTTTGAAGCAGGTCAAAGGTCATCTCCTCGCCCATATCCGCCTGGTCATTTGGTTGTGGGTGCAGGGGGTATGCTTTACCTATCACCCACAGCAGCTTCTGCTCCAGCGAGCCCAGATGCGTCGGCCCCTTTACACAAACACAGCACGTTAAAATGGCTTCCAGTTTGGCTTCACTAACAAGGGTAGTGACTGTTCCCCATCCCTGCTTGTTTCATCTATATTCTAGCCCATGATGCCTGGAAAAGGCAGTGGGGAAATCACAGACGCTCTTTTTCCACAGACTTTATCTTGCTTATGTGCCACTGAGAGAGCCTTTTCAAGATTTGCTGCCTTTGGCAAAGATCCTTTCTGGGTATTTTGCCTGATAATATCTCAAACATAAGCACAGAGGGCTCTTCTGAGGTGGCGTGTCATTAGTCATGGATTCGTTGCTAATCAAAAATTAATGATTGTTTATTGATGCCATCTTCACCCGTAATGTGACTAGGTGGGGCGAACACAGCTAGTATTGTCCTTACCGTGAAATCAGTCTGACCGCTGAACATTTCGCTATAGTCAGGTGGGGTGGAAGTTGTTGTGCTACCAGAGGCGGTCACATTGCTTTTCTGTTGAGCCCCTTCGACTTCTGTTAATGGCTGGAGGGGATACCGGGGTCTGTCGAGCAGATCTGGAAAGGAATAGGCATTATGGGTGATTAATGTCAGCTATTTGATGGCCAACGTCAGTGTAGTATGTGTAGCAGCTGCACTCGGAGGCCATTAAGTTTAAACTGCTGAGGACATGAAGTTTTGAGCGGTAATGAAAACACAGCTGCCCTGTAATGTATTGTGGGTATAATGACAAGACTACCTCTACTTTGAGAGCCATTAGTGAGAGCTGAACAGTGCCAGTGGCAGCATTCAGAGTCGCCCATCCTCCGTATAACCTGCTACTGGGCTGTGGTGTGTGTGTCTGTGTGTGTCTGTGTGTGTGTGTGTGTGTGTGAGAGAGAGTGAGTGTAGTGAAACGAGAAGTGCTCATTTCTAAGAAAATGTGTTTCATGATTAGCTGAAAGTTTTGTACTTAGGATCATTATTAAAGTCTTACTTGCTTTGTTCATTGTTTGCTGGCAAAGAAGAGTGGTAATCAATCGGAGCTTGTCAGTTTGTAGTCTTGAAACTCAGAAGAAAATGAGCATTGTATCATTTAGGCCTGGTTTCACAGACAGGGCTTAGATTAAGCCAGGATTAGGCCATAGTTCAATTAGGACATTTAAGTAATTTTTATAAACATGCCTTAAAAAAAAAACATCACTGGTGTGCATCTTAGGACAAAACAAGGGCACTGACGTATTTTAAGATCAATCAGTGCACGTTTCTCAGTTTCAAACCGCTCAGATTTACATTTTAGTCTGGGACTAGGCTTAAGCCTTGTCTGTCTGTGAAACCGTGGGTTAGAGTATTTCCTATGGGCTTTTAGAAAAAAAAATTCTATGGTCTTTTAGCTTTTTATTTTGCAGATAAAATCCAGTCATTTTCAGGAGAATCTGTAATTGGGAGTTTTGTATGAGTCATGTAATTCTGACAGAATGTGACGAGATAAATGTTTTGCATTTTCAACATATTAGGCTTACAAATAAGACTGAATGTGAACATATATTTTGCTAATAATTCAAAATGATTACTATCCAAATAGAAGAAATAACAGACCTAGAATTTCCTTCACTCTTGAATTTAAGGGTCCAGCACTAGCAAGCAACCATCATTGAGGGATTTCTCCTGGTATTTTAGTGTTTCAGTATGTCTACTGTTATGGTGCCATCTATTGGTTATAAAATGTCAATGCAAAATAATTATAAAGCACCATGTGTTCAGTTAATTATTTTTATTCTTAGACTGATCACTGCTATTATTAGGCATGTTTGGATTACCTGATGTTTCCTCAGGGCTTATTTTCATTATGTTCCTGTCCATATTGTGGGTATCATGGGACCCAAGGCTAGCAGATTGCGCAAGAAACTCATTGCCTGGGCTGAGGGAAACGAGATCCAAGATCTCCTCTTCTAACTTATGGACAGTGGATTCCAACACTGCGACCTTCTCGTTATATAGGGGAACCTGATATGGACGATTAGCGGCATTGTGTAATCTTTGCATGTACAATAAGATGCATGTAAAATAGAACCTAAAATGTGACCACACCTGTTTTTTCAGCCAATGCATTTCTTTGATCTCTAGTTTACTCATGTTATCAAGGTTTTCATTTGCTCTCTGAAACATAAAGACGGTTTCAGTACCTCAGAACAGACGTATTATTCACAATTCAGACAACAATAAGGTGTTCATAGTACCTCAAAGGCGAGCTGAATTCCATCCTTTAAACTCTGTGCTACTTTTTGCTCCGTTTCATTGATAGCCGCAACCAGAGATCTCTGAAAATATTCTGATTTTTTTTATATTAAAATGTTATTCGTTTTAAAAAGAACATTTATTTTTATTTAGTAGTGCTGTCCTGAATAAGCTGTTTCACATAGCAGATGTTTACCTACAGTCCATAAGACAAAATATTAACTGAAATTTTTATGAAGTAAT